>NC_064293.1:42642580-42699913 GCF_019186545.1 Solanum stenotomum
TATTATTATTATTATTATTATTATTATTATTATTTCTGAAATATGAATTTATATTCCTCTTATAAGGTGGTAAAGAAATATGTGAATGATAGGAAAATATTATTACTTATGGATGTAAAACATAAATTAATTTTGTTTTAATTTTTTTAAGTATAAAAACCTTAAATTAATCAACTTTTTATCATGTTAACAGCTTAAAGGGTATTTCAGACATTTTGATTAAAAAAAGCGACCAACACTTATTTGCCAAACACATCAACAACTTTTTTTTCAACTGCAGCCTTTTATCCAAACACATAACTACTTATTTTAAAAATAAGTTTCAGCACTTTAAAAAGTTACTTTTTTTAAGTCAATTCAAACGGGCTCTAAGTCTCTTAATCTCAATACAATTCAATAATTTACTTGTATGTATTCATGTAGTTCATAATTATCGTAATCGTAAGGATTGTAATTGTAAATAAATTATGCTATTGATTTAAATTAATTTGCTCATTCTGTTACCAATAATCCTCAGATTATTCGTAAGAAAGGTGTCCATAATAAATGGTAGGAGAATGGACGCGCAAATGATTTGGAAGCCATAAGGAAATTAATGGGAAAAGCTTGCAGCGTGGCCTATGTTCCCGCCGCTTAACTTCTACTTAACAAAGTCATCTTAGACTTGCCATCTTAATTATTCTTAACTAATGCTCGTGAAAAAAAGGTTATATAATACGTATTCCAACAATCTAGATTCAACATTTTTAAATTCGTGAGTTTCCCATAAAAAAAAAATGAGTATAGAAACTCCGTATAGTTTTAAAAGTAGTGAATCATTTGAATATAGGGATAAGGGTCTGAAAAATACCCTAATTTTGGTCGGGTTTGATGTTGCGTTACTAAACTTTCATGAGGACCTATTACCTCCCTAGACTATTTAATACCGTATTTTAAACATATATATTTGCCCACGTGGACATAAAAAATAATGCAAAATTATAAATAGTAATGTGTCCACGTGGGCACATATATACCTTTAAAATAAACTATTAAATAGTTCAGTGGGTAAAAAATATGGTATTAAATAGTCTAGGGAGGTAATAGGTCCTTATGAAAGCTTAGTATCGCAACAGCAAATCCGACCAAAATTGGGATATTTTTCAGACCCTTATCCCTAGAATATATAACATATTAAAATACACATTACTATTATAATTATACTCTATGACTTGTCTTGATTTGAAAATGATCGATGATCGCGTCATAAGTATACTTTCAAATACTTTATCCTTTATATAACAAACTAAATAAGTATTCAAAAATTTATCATCAATCACGTTATGCAAGTTATTTTTAACATACTTCATCAAGAAAATTCTTTCGGACCGGATATTACTCGTCTCAATTTTAAGGTCCAGAAGCCAGAAAATATGAAAGGAGGCCGAGTAAAGAGTTGGACAAAAGGCCCAAAGATAGTATACTCATCAAGATTGGTCTACTTGTTATGTTAAGTGTTAACCACCACCATTTTATTGGTGGCCGTATGGGTTAACTCAGTTTTCTGGAGCCCAAAGAAAGTGGGCATTTGTAGAAGACAAGGTGTCATACAGAAACCAGGCCAGTCAAGTATCTAGGCCCATAATGACACATGTTGTTGACACCTAAATTACATTATTTCACCAAAGTTAAATTATTTTTTTTTAAAAAAAAACAAGGTGAAAAAAAGCAAAGTAATCATATGATTAAGTGAAAAAAGTTTAAGCAGAAAACGCATATGTTATGTTATTATTGGTTTGGTATAAATATATATCAAGTGTTCCTAGATAATTGAAGTGTCAGAACAAGAGAGGTTTTTAAAGAATTTCAGAGTTGGAGGTGGAGGATGCTTACCATTCAAGCAATCCCCTCGTGTTCTGTATATTTGATTTTATTTTTCTTTTTAAGTGTTAGGCTTTTACTTGAAAAAAAAAACTTCAAACGCCTTTTCCATAAGAAAATTTATGGATAGAACTCCACTTGTAAAAACAATAACTATTCAAATACGTACTATTTCTCTTTCATATTGTATAATTTTTATTATGTGAGACATTTTCAGACAACATACCCCATAATAAAATAAAAGAAAGTATTGAAAATGGAACGTGCTGCTTCTGAGACCAAAGAATGGTGGAGTCAATTTTCTAATATAGTACACAAATAGAGAAGGGTATAAGATAGGGATCTCAACACAATTTCGCTCAACGTCGCTCTCTTCAAGAGATGGAAAAGAAGAGGAGTACGGTAAAGTATTTTTCTACTTGCTCAAAAGTGGAGAAAAGATGAAGGAAAAAAAAATTACCTAGTATTTTCATGAATAAAGTAATACTACTTTTCATGAAAAAAATGATGCTTAAAATCTTTAAATAGTGGGGTTTATGAAATGAGAAAAAAAAATCATTGTGAAATTGTGATTTTTGCATCTTTGAGAAATGTTCTAAAAAGAGTATTACAAGTGCATATATTTATTGTGGAATAAATCACATGTTATTGTTGACTATAATGAGATGATTTTTGGCTCTAACATGAGAGTTATAAATAAGTTATGAAAAACATCTTGAGTTGCCATTTAACATAAAATATTTTGGGTGAGAAAAATTTCATTCTTGAAATGAAAAATACCGTGGAATTTACCTTGTCAAGTCACATATTATTGAAAAATTTGTGAAATACAATTTTGTTGGTTGTGTGAGTCTTGTAACTCCTATTGATTTAATTGTGTGAGAGAGTTGAGAAAAAAAAAAAGGGAGTTTGTTAGCCTAAAAAAATATGAGCTATGTGACTAACAACTTGACTTAATGTTGTGTTTGCAGTAAAAGTATTTTGAAGGTAACAAGCAAACTAGATGAGAAAATTTTAGTATTATTTGGTGGGATGAGAAAAGCAAATTATTTTTTGCTAACTCTATTATGGAGGTTGAAGCAAAAACAATTAAGCTTCACTAGTGAAAAAGTGAATTGATTTTACTATATCAAACACTTTATTTTGAGAAATTAATTTTTCTAATTTTGATTAATTGTGATAGCACCAATATAATGGTAGAGTATAAAATCATTATTAAAATGATAAATTCAGACTTATAAGGAGAAAACACAATATTGTGAGATCGTATTGATCACTGGTATACCATCAATATTAATTGTGTTAAAATTTGTAACAATCTTGCAGATTTATAAACTAAGGCCTTAGCAAGATAAAGAGTCTGAAGCACATCGAGGGGATGAAATTGAAGCTAAAATATTCTAAGTTATATATGAGAAAATCCAACCCAGGGACTAGAGATCCTATAACCAGGTTCAATGGGAAGAACGAATCATATGATGACTTGTTGTGAAATGCACTAATCTTAATTTTATTCAATCCCTATGATGTGAGTGCATTTATCCTATAGTGATTTGTGGAGGTTGAGTCTTGAACTCTTAATGAAAGTCTGTATCTCGTATGAGTGGGGTGTCAAATTATAGGAGTACCCTTGACAGATTTCACCTATGTGAGTGTGAAAGTAGGTTGCTTTCTATGAGAATGAGCTTGTTCTCAAAAACGCTCATGAAAACTGGATAGCACAAAGCCGTAATATGCTGGCAATTAAAGCTTATGTCAACACCTTGATTATTGTGTATAAGCAGTGATACTTTATTTCTCTTAAGTAGTCATAATTCAAATCTGAGATCACTACTGACTCTAGAGTAAATGTTATTGTTTTACTAAGTGAAGGTTCAATGCAGAGCACACCTTCATTATGCATAATAGTCCACCTTCAACTAAGTTGTGAAAAACTCTCTTATCTTAATATTAAAATGAGTGGGGGATTGTTGGTGTGACATTTTAATATTAATAAAAATATATTATATGTCACATTATATATCATGTTATGTCTATTGGTGGACATTACATTTGTTCTCTTTACTCTCATCAATAGTGGGTGGTCATTAGTTGTTAGTAACTTATGTAACCACCAACTCTTCATTTCACCCATTATTCTATTTTTAAGTCTTGTAACTTGTGTAACATTTGGGGCATTCATTTGGCAAATTTACTACCCACTATCTTCCTATTCATTGCAAGGAAGAATTCATCACCTATAAATAGTGTGGTCTTCCTTTGTGTTGAGATATAAGAAAAAACACGAGAAGTGTGAAAAAATATTGTAGTGTATAGTGAGAGGAGTGTAGCAGTGAAAGAGAGAGTTGAGACAAAGAAGAATATTCTAAGTCTTCAACTATATTCACTATATACAAAAGAGAATATTTATATGTTGAAGGAAGGTGTTCTTTTTGTGGAGCTTTGGACTCTTCAACTAATTCGGAGTTGCTTGAGTTGTATGACGTTGTTGGGCTATTGTATCCTGGAGGGGACAAGTCAAGAGTATTACTGCTGGATCAGTGTAGATTATGCTGCAGTGGGTTTTAATCTCCTTAAAGAGAGCGAGATATCCGCGTTTTAGCCTAAAGACTATTTATTCATTTTTGTCATATTACTTCTCAACTATAATTTATATTATTTGTGGTATATTACAATAAAACAAACTTCTCACACGTCAGAAAATGAAAGGAGCTAGAGACCTAACATGCATGGCAATTTGGATAACCTATTTATCCATTTGTTTCCTCTCCTTTTATTTAAATTTAAAAATATAAATCCATCAACATTTTAAAAAATTCAACTTGCAGCATAATTGCATGTCATTTGCATTTCTTAAATTAAACAAACTAGGTACAAGTGTCAAAAATATTGCTAACGTATTGAAAATTGCTTAAATTTATCATTCTTTTATTTATTGGATGTTATTTTTTGGGTTGGAAATGCACCTTCTTAAACCTATTAGACCATAATATAATGCAGCTCGTAAATGTTGAGTTGAAGTTGAAAATTAACCAAAGCTTCCCTCTCACCAACCTACTTCAAGATAATGAAGACTCACGTGCAACCTTTTATATTAATTTCCATATTAAAAAATCTCCTTTTAACAAAATTTAAAATGATGCAGGTAAGGTCCTAATTATTAATTAAACAAACAAAATTAATTTATTGGTTCAATCAGAAGATCGTTGTCTACGAGTTTTTCCTGGATTCAGTCATATTTCAAAGTGAACTAGTATATATTTTAATTTGAATGTCAATTTTTTTTTACTAGAATGTCATACATGCATTTTGGATCTGTCTAAAATAATTTTTGAACTCTCTTTGCTCTATGCTAGAATTTTCTGTTACTGCTTCATCAGTTTATATATATAACACAAAGAAAAAACATTTCCACCTTATTGACTCGATATATTTTCTTATGAGGAGGATTTAACTGAACTCCACTATAAATAACCCATGTTAATTGATTTGTACTTGCATAGTTGAGATTAATATTCTGATATAGTTAAAAGTTAAAGACCAAATTACATGAGGCTCATCAATGATTATATATGATTTTCTTCTAATCGAGATTAAATATTATGTTCACACTAATCATTGTTATCATTTTACTGTTGAATAAGTAACAAAAGTCCCACATTGCATGGTTAATGAGATGAATGAACTTATTATGAGGCTTCAATGATCCTTCTCTCTTTAAGCTAGCTTTTAAACGTGAGTTAAGTCAAAACGTAATTTAATTAATTACTTTTATTACAATCCTTTTAATTAAAAAAGAAGACAGTGATGAAAGATTTTAATAACTTAATAATTAATTAAATATCTAAATTTATATCTTATTAACTAGGGTTTGATTCTAATTTTATAATCATCCTCTTCATTATTTTTCTTTCCCCTACCCAATTTTTTATTTATTTTTTTTCAGAAAAAGGAAAACAAAAGTGCGGCAGTGCATGCCCACTAGTTTATTGAAGGACAAAAAGAATTATTAGGGGTGGGTCCTGGAAATAAATAAAAAAGATGTGATATATAAGGAAGTATGTCAGAGATTAAAAGCCGATTAATATATTTCAATTGTTTTTAAATTAAAATAACTTTTAAATATTTTAAATAAAATAAAACATATTAAAATTAAAATAATAAAAAATTATAAATTATAAGTTTATATTACTAACTTTATAACATAAGTATAAGCCTATCTAAACAGATAAATCTAAATTTAAAGCGGACAAGGTTATAATAGTCTTTATTTGCGATATCTACCGTAAGGTTGTTATCTGATTGGACTTCACATGCAATATACAGTACCTAACAAGATCTTCCCAAAGTTTCATATCTATTTGACAATTATTCCATTAGATTATGTTCTTTTTCTGTCCTCTCCACCTTTTGTTCAGAATAATAAGACGATTCACAGCCCCCCCGCCCCCCACCCGCCCCCCTCAATTATAGTTGATGAATATATATTCATCATTATTCAAATATAGATACTACAGTTTATTTTTATTATATGTATCAGGTATATATGTTTATTTAAAGAGGGAGTAGTTAATTAACCAACAATCCGTCGACGTGACTCAGGAGTGATGAGCATAAATTAATTGAAATTTGGCCATGCAATTAACGGTGTCGTGTATTCTAAACATACATCCACGTACGTCAATCTATTAGCATCATATATTGTTTAATAAGGAGTCAATCAGAAAAGTATGTACCAACAAAAAAAGATTAGTGAAATTTGGCCATGCAATATGAACATGGAAATCCAGGATTTATGAGCATTTTTATTAGATATTGCGAATCACTTAGAATATAAATTATGTACCAACACACAAAATTAATTGAATTTTGACCATGCATTGGTGTTACATATTAATTCAACAAGAAGTTGGGAGGACATTCCGAAGATATTAGATATACATTGGTGGATTTTGTTAAGCATGAATTTTTTTATATGACAAAGTTGGTCTATTAATTTGTGGAGCAAGGTTCATGTTGAATCTAATTATTGAAAATTGTTGGGATTGGGTATTAGAAAGTTGTATACCAAATTTAATTTAAAGCAAAAATGTGATATAACTTACTGGTACTGTTAAGTGAAATCTTGATCGAATTTCAAATAAAAACTCTTGGTAATTGTGCCAAGAGCGTGCTTCCAAATTTTGGAGCGAAAGCTATTTTTCCAACACTTGTCTTAACATGGGCGACATTTAAAAGATGGCATGGAAATATCATATTTGTGCAAATCACCCTTCCCATATTTAAAGTTTACACCCGCGATTACTTAAGGAGAATCGAATAATTTGCTGTATTTAATTACATAGAAAATTATGTACTACGTACGTCACATAGAGAAAAAAAAAAAAAGAAAGGAAACAAGAGAAGAGATTAAGCAACAAAAAAAGAGAACAAAAACTGTAGCAGCTGCTTCACCTCCTAGATAATAAATAGCTAGATTTACAAAACATCTCTTTGGTTTGAACCATTGCAAGTACCATCCTCTTTCCCATTTGTTCAGCTACTATTTTTTATTTATACAATATAATATATATAATGTTTACCCATAGACGACGCGCGAACGCAGTTTTAATACGATGAATTAGAGGTAGTGATGTGGTGGTTTAATTTATTTGACGATCGATGTTGGATAGTGATTGGTAGGGCATTGGGAAAATCTACGTAAGGATAGGCAAAAGCCTGATCAGGTGCAGCTAATTTCCAGTGAAAATTAAGAACAAGATAGTGAATGAAAATGGCCATCTCAAGTTTGGCCAGTTCAGATCCTGCACATAGACGTGGACCTCCCCCAAATGGCATGAAATTATTACTACTTTTTGTTGTGCTGCTTGTGCCTGTGCTTCCTCCTTTACCTGAAGGCGACTCTTCTGCATTCTGCATTAACACACTATTCATCACTTCTAAATTTTACCATACATATATAGTTCTCGATGAAAAAATGAACTCTAAGGGGGACGTTTCGTACGCTGGACATGCATATAGTTAGTCCCGAGACAAAAAATTCAGAAGTTCTATCAGGATTAATAATTTAGTACCCAATAAGTTATTCATAGTATCGAGATTTTTTTATTCGAAATAAAGCAATGAAAATGACAAAAATACTCTTGTGTTCCTTCAGACCCTTTAAATGGTAAATCAATAATTTTTTCTTAAAAATTAACATAGTTAATAAAAAAATAATACTCCTATTAAAATAACTAATCGCAACATAACATAAAGTATCTTTGGTCCTCTCAACTATATTGCCGACATTATCAAGGCATTTCACATTGTGCGGTACAGTACTTTCCATTAGACAATTAAGTCAGATTTCAGAAGAAAAATAAAATTGCATGAGTATTTGCATTGAGATCCTGAGGAACGGGTACTGGTACTGCAAGCAGTAAATGCACTTGCTGTGTTTTTTTTAAGCAGTAAATGCACTTTGAATATTTTTGACAATAAGATTTAAAACAACTTGTAGGCTGTAGGTACATGTAATTGTGGCCCCAAGAAAGAGGATAGAATGGGAAATGGATGGACCAGCATGGAGTAGAGTGGAGGTGAGCCACCATGAAAAGCACAGGTGCACGTGCACATAAAAACCCCACCACCCACATGTGGGTTGGGTTTGGACAAGTCTTTTAAATCTGTAATTACCTCGATTGGGTCCTCTCACCCCCACCCCTTCTAGGACTTTGGGTTGGAATATATATGGATGGACGCGATAAACAAGAAAAAAAGATAATTCGATCTATAAAGTATTTTGCATTAACACAATTTGGAGAAAGATTTTATTTCAAAGAGTGTTATGTAAATAGTTATTATAATGATTGCTTCAACGATTCATATAGGTCAAATGGAGACAATTTTTTTTTTAAAGAATAAATAAATAAGAAATCACCCAATATATACTTATTAAAGTCATTTTCCGATTAATTTATATTTCTATGGCATGTGACTCATTTAAGGAGAAGTATTATTCCTAGAATCATAGGAGAATTCAAGATTGAGCTTTATAGATTTAATTAAAGGATTCTACTACAATTTCATTTGATATGAGTTTTAAATTAAATATTTATACTTCTTTGATGAAGTTTTTAAAACCGAACACTTACCCTTCACATCGGTAGAGTCCTTGCTTATTATTTGCACATATTTAAGCTTAAGGTGGGGTTTTTCTCCGTGCATAATGCAGCATCTGTGCAAGAACTGATTGTGACAGTTCATTTTGGTTTGGGTCCCTTTGTGTGGATTATTATGATTATCAGGACGGCTAAATCCCACCTTGCTTTTTATTGATGATATTTTATATGGTCGCTCTATCATGCGACCCAACAAACGGCCTACATAGAATGTTCTTTTCCACTCTCCCCAAACTTGTCTTAATTCACTCCCTTATCCATTTAATTATTGTTTCTTCTTTGGGAAAAATATCATCCCTTGTTCCAATCTTAAAGCACATATTTGGTTCTTAAAATTAGAGTTGTGACTTCCTTTAATTTTTTGTCACATCATCCCACGACTCTCATGTGCAACCTCAAGTAAGACGACTAAACTTGGTGGATGCATTAAAACATTAAAAACTACTTTTTGCTTTCAAACTTAATTCTCCCTTACCTCTTCTCACGTCTATTATAAAAATAAAAAAATAAAAAAGTTGCAAGTTTACTTTACTAAGTTGCATTTATCCATTAAAGATTTTTAGAATTGGACCGACACTTGAAGCAATGATAAGGTTATCTTTGTGTGATTTTATAGATTACAAGTTTGAGTTGTGAAAGCTTTTACTAATGCTTCTATTTGGGTATACATCACACCCTTGAGTAGTTGAGTTAAAGACCATTCCCAGACCTTAATTACACGGGATGCTTTGTACACTAAACTGAGTGTCGGTTTAAATGCAAAATTGACTAACCTGCCATCTCCAAGGATCAAAGTCGTGAGGTCGGTCAAAAAGTGAAGGATCTAAATGCGCTGCTGAAATCACCGGCAATACTTTCCATCCACATGGAATGTCATAACCTTTTTTGAGTTTTCAAGTTGAAAAACAGAACAAAAACAAAAAGATTGTTAAAAAGGCAAAACCAAATCAGATATTAAAGCTGCAGCCATGCATCATCATACAATAATACCTTTGTATCGAACATCTTTCACAGCTTTCCTGTGAAGAAACCTGACTACATTCCCAAGCCTTAGAGTCTCATTAATAACCTACAAGTGAAGGAAAAAAAAATTAGCATAACTTATGTGTTATCAATGTATATAGAATTTTTACACTATTAATGTATGTAACATGTAACAACAATCGTACTTTGTGTTCAACAATTATCTTTTAAATGAGTTGATAAGCTAAAGGGTATAAACTTACACATTGGGTGAATTCCATTTTCTTGTAGTCATCCCAATTTAATTCTGTTTCTCCTGACTGCTTTTTTGCCCTGGAAATCTCCAAGTGCTCTTCCTGAATTTATTACCAGCAAGAAAAAATTAATTAATTAAAGAGTGGACTTGAAAAAAATTCACTAAAAGTATTTGATTATTTGAGATTACTGTTAGTTGTTGAACAGCAGCAGGACAGCTTTCTAAGAGGAAAATAGACAGAGCTATTGCTACTGATGAAGTTTCATGGCCAGCAAAGAGCAAACTAAGTAGCAAATCAAGAATTTGCTCCTTTGAGAGATTTGAATTTTTCAGAACCCAACCTAGAAGGTCGTTCTCGTTTCCGTTCATTTCATTACGCCTCTCCTCCATTTTTGTCTCAATAAATCCAAGAATTGTTGATCGAGACTGTATAAAAGAGAAAAATAATTCATAACTTGAAAATAAGTAAACACATAAAAGGGGTTGTTCAGACGGTAAGCATGTTCTACCTCGCTTTTAATCACTTAAATTGATATGATGATTTATAATAGTACCTGTAAGGCCTTTCTGTAAGCTGTTCCTGGAAAATTCAATGGAGCAGAAACCACTCCTTTCATAAATGTGATGTACTCTTTCTTCAGCTTCTCTGTCTCTGGATTTCCAGGTTGTAGACTCATGATATGCTCTGCCATAAAGTTGAATGTAAACTGTAGAAATTTCACACACATAACAACAACAATTTCCAAAGTTAGAGCAACAACAACAACAAGTGTTATCATACAAGTGAGGTCTGAAAGGACGCAGTGTATGCAAACTTTATCCATGCTTTGAAAGATAGAGTGGTTGTTTCAGATAAACTCGATTTAAGAAAACGGTAAGAAAATTACGAAAGTGAAGAAATCATAACAAAATATTAAAAAAGCATTAGGAAGTAAAAAAAATGAATAGTAACTACTGTACAACGAAATAGTGCAATAATGAACTAAAAAAATACAACTCCACTTATTTACCTTCTTTGCTTCATCTTGTGCACAAACAACAGAATCCTGTTTCCAAGAGCCAAGAACAAGCACAGTATGCTTTTCAACTTCACTTAAAAGTTGATTCCTGAGTCTAGCATTGCTCAAAAAATTCAGAGAAATCATCCTCATATCTCTATGCATTTGTCCAACTTGAACCAACATAGACCATTTACCAAGTATCCCACCTATACTTCTTGGATAATTACACTCGAATAATCTCCCTTCATTCTGCAGAATGTATCTGTTAAGCCCTGCATCTGCTGAAACTATTGTTGGCTCTCCAAACAAATTTGACTTGAAAATTTTCCCATACCTGAAAAAGATCAAAATTTTCAGCACAAAAATTCAAGAAACAGAAAAATAATAAAAAAAAGGGTTAAAAAAATTTACCTTGAGATATGATCTTGCATGAAATCTCCAATAGTAGTAGCTGAATAAGGTCTCAAATAACCAATAGTTTCACCAAGAAAAGGCCAACCCATATCCCCTGGTGGAAGATTTTGAAATTTGTGTTTTCTTTTGAATAGATTAAGAATAATAAGGACTGCCATGATTGGAGGAACAAGTAAAAGAAAAAACTCTAAGTCAGACATTGATGATTTCACTGTTTTTCCTTTTCTTCTTCCTCTGTTTTTTTTCCTTTTTTTCGGTTTCAATACTCAATAAGCTCTGTTTCTGAAGCAGAGGTTCGAACAAGATAGTACTCAGTATTTATAAGTGATATAGCGTATGAGGTTACTTTTTCATTAATCAGAAATTTTGAAATCGAGTTTGAAAATATAAAATTTCTTTGGTAGAAAGCGTTTCTTTCCAAATGGGGCCTACATGACATGAATTTAAAATAATTAGGCTCCAATATAGGTATCGGATATCGAATAATTTTTTTTAAAAAAGTATTATATTATGTGCAGCATCGACTATGAATCTTCTGAGATGCTGCTATAAAGAAACTTTCTGTTTTCTGAAGCTCTTTTTGGAAAGTATCTTGCTTTTTATAGGCTTCTTTCTTGTCGTTTATCATTTACGCCGTTCACTTCCTTCACACTTCTATAATTGAACAACTAATTTATTCACTAATTAAATACTAGACTATCTTAATTTATTACTCTCGAGTCTTGATTACACTAAAACTATTAAAAGATTATGATGTTTTACTATTAACGAGAGTTTCCTTCTTGATTACACCAACAAGAATGGATATTCATAGTCGAGAATGTGACGCTATCTTGTTACTTCATGAATTTAGTTTTTATTATTGAAATATATCGAAATTTATCGTATAATGAATTATAATAATATTGTATTGTTCGCTCTTCAAATGTCTGTCCATCTCCACATTATCTCAACCTTGGAGATATTTTCTCAGAGTAATATTTGCATAACTCTAATCAACAATAAATACAATTCATAATAATATTTGCATAACTCTAATCAACAATTAAATCATTGATATCAGTGTAAAATAATCGTGAGTATATACTTTTTTCCGTTAATATAGTTTTTCTGTTTTCTAAAAGCATTCTAAGCTAATGCATCATCTTTGGATTTTAGAAAGAATTATAATATGTGAAGAAAAGAAACAGCATAAGTCCTTAAAAGTGACAGCATACGGAGATCAGAAGGAAGATTTTCTCTGTCTGCTATTGTCCCCGTTTGCCATCCCTGAGCTGCACGTACGACTGCCTACGGGCTACGGCCACAGATAATTCTAGCTAGGTTGAGTTTGGTATCAAAGAATTCTTAGATACTCCCTCCGTCTCATTTTATAAAAATTCATTTGAGTCGGCATAATTTATTTTTTTAAACGAAAAAGAGCCAAAACTATCCTTGAATTATAGGAAAAGATTTAAAAATACCCTTCATCGGTTCATCCTTAATCTAAAAATACTCTTTCATTCACCTTTTTGGTTCATCTATATCCTTCCACTCACCTTTTTGGCTCATTTGCCCTTTCATTCACCTTTTTGACTAACTTCTACTTTTATGACTAACAACCAAAATTTATTTGGTATTTTTTTTAAAAAAAAATATTATTTGTCATGTTCTTATTAGATAAAATAAAAATTTCTCTATTAATATTTTTCCTCATAATCTATTCAAATAAAAAAAATATATACCACTCAAGACCTCAATTTTATTTTTTTAAAAAAAAAAACTAGTAATTTTTGTATTTGCTCTAAAAAAAATTTTAAAAAAAGTTTGTTTTAAATAATTAATATATTATAAGAATATAAATAGTGCCACAATATCTATCTTCCTTCTTAAAATAATTTTTAAAAAATGTTAACTTATTTTTTTTGCTAATCTGTGATAAATATTTTTCAAAGAAGAAGTTCCACAAATAATTTTACTTAAAAATTAACTCATTAAGAAAAGAAAAAAAAAGCAAATGAACGGTCGTAGCCATAGGGAAAATTTAAGTAGGAAAATAGAGAAAAATGTGTGTAATGTATTTATGGATAAGATAATATATTGTTATGATTATGACATAATAAATTTGTTTATATAATATTAATCATCTATATCATGTTTAGAATCTTGATTTAATTAATTAAATATTAGCCGTTAATTTTTTCTTATGTCTTGAGTCTTCAATCTAAGTAAAAATTTGAGGAAATGGATCCAAATATAAATAAATAATAAAAAACTACAATATTTTTTTATAAAAAAAAAATTGAGGTCTTGAAGAGGTATATTGCTTTGGTTTGGATAAATAATGAGAAACAATCTAAGTGAGGTGGGTTCTTTATATTATCCAATAGGAGAATGACACATAATAAATATTTTTTAAAAAGAGAGAATTGTTAGTTCAAGGGTATAAGTGAGCCAAAAAGGTGAATGGAGGGGTATTTTTAAACGAAAAAGATATATGAAGGGTATTTTTAAACCTTTTCCTATAATTTAAGAGTATTTTTGGCCCTTTTCCGTTTTTTAAAAAAAGACTTATAAAATTTGTGGTCTAAAATAAGTAATAAATATTTGTGTGACTATAAATCATTTCATTAAAGATAAAATGAGTATTTTAAAGTTAAATTATTATTTAATATAGAAATGTGTCATTTGAAATTGACAAAAAAAGAAAGTAAATCATAGCATTCATCCACTTTTAATTGCCATAGTTTCTTTTTTTGGAGTCAAACTATAAAAACTTTGACTAATATTTTACGATATATTTTTTGATCATATTGATATCAAAAATTGTAATTTATAGTACTTTCCTATAGTTTTTGAATATCTAAATTTTTTGTTTAAAATAACGAATTAATGTAATCTAATTTAACTTAAAAAATTAGTCAAATTGACTTTCGAAAAGGGCAACATGAAAAATAAAAATGGACGGAGGGAGTACAAAATGAGGCAAGGGAATATTAGGTTTTTATTTTGCTTATAAATAATTTTTTTAGAAAAATAACTTTCTTAAAAATGAAAAAAAAATGATTATTCTAGTAAAAGTAGGAAAAATTTGTTTCACAAATAATGTTATATTCCAATAATTAATGTGTAGGATATAATATTATTTGTGAAACATGTTTTTTCTTACTTTAATTAGAAAATTCATTTATTTTTGGATTAGAGGAAGAGGGAGTTCAGGAACTCAACATGGAGATAATTTACATGGATCATTCAATAATGGAAAATCTTTATTATTTGACGAAGAAAGAGGAGTCCAGATGAAATTGATAAGATCTTCACCAAGACGTGGCGCAAAGTTTCGTTTGAGTTCTTCCCCGACAAGTATGGGGTAGTTTCCAAAAAATCATTTTAAGGGGAGTGCGAAAAATTAAAGTTGATTTTTTGGAGGTACAAAAAATATCTTACATATTTGGTAGAATTTTGTAGAGTAAATATCTTTGATATTTGTACTTAAGAAAAATCTAGATAGTCTAGAGTATTAAATATTTAAGGGAGATATTTATAGAAAAGATTAGAATAGTCTAGATCCTTAGTATCTAGAATCATCCCTACACAAGTATAAATAAGGATTGTCTTAGTCATTTGTAACCAACCCAACCAAAATCAAAGACAATTCAAGAGGCTTCTTCCATAACAAGTTCTTCTTTATAGCTTCCTCTTCTTTAGTTGAATCCGCTGATCTTTGTTAATGATCTTGGACAAGCAGAATGCTTCCCAAATTATACTTTTCTTCTGCTATTTGCTATTTTCTACACAGAACAACTATTCATAGCCCGAGAATGTGACACTATATTGTTACTTCATGAATTAGCTTTTAATATTGAAATAAATCGAAATTTATTTTATAACGAGTTATAATAATATTAATATTATATTGTTCGCTCTTTAAATGCATTTAAACTGTTATATGTCCAGCTTCAGAGTTTTTGGCCAAAAACTCTCTCCAACTCCACATTACCTCAAACCTTGGAGATATTATTTTAGTAATATTTGCATAATTCTAATCAACGATCAATACTAGTCAGAGTAATATTTACATAATTCTAGCCAACAATTAAAGTATATACTTTTTTCCGTTTTCGAAAAGCATTCTAAGCTATTACATCATCTTTCGATTTTAGACACTAGATAGAATTATAATTTGTTCTAAAGCTTGTAGTGGAATCAAATGAAACAGCATAAGTACTAAAAAGTTAGGCAATTGTCCTCGTCTCCCATCCCTAAGCTTCACGTACGACTGCCTACGGCCAAGAGAATTATATCTAGGTTGTGTTTGGTATGGAATGGAATGGAAGAATTTTTAGATACTCCCTCCGTCACATTTTATATAAGTTAGCTTGATTCGGCACCACTAAGTTTTAACAAAAAAAGAAAGACTTTTGAAATTTATGGTTTAAAATAAGTGATAAATATTTGTATGACTATAAATCATTTTATTAATAATAAAATGAGTATTTTAAAGTTAAATTGTTCTTCAATATAAAAATGTGACATTTGGAACTGACAAAAAAAAGTAAATCATATGAATCGAGACAAAGAAGTATTAGGTTTTCATTTTGTTTATAAATATTTTTAAAGAAAAATAAATTTCTTAAAAATAAAAAAAAACAAATTATTCTATTTAAAATAGGCAAAACATGTTTCACATGTAATGTTATATTCCAATAATCAAGGTGGAGTGTAATATTACTTTGTGAAACATGGCTTTTCTTACTTTAATTAGAATAAGCATTTGTTTTCATTTTTAAAAAAAAAATATTTGAAGAAAATTACCTATTTTTTAGGAAGGCAACTTCTGTAGAGAATACTTTCTTCATACCAAAGGGCCAAAGACACTCAAGTTTTACCATGTCATAACATTTGTGATAGTAAGATTTTTGATTTTATGATCCTAAAATGATTTAATATTTGTTTTTTTATAAAAGTTTTTCGTGAGGGTGAAAAAAAGTTTAAATTTAATTGCTTTAAAAAATAATTCTTTTTTAAATGGTTTTATAAATATAAAATTACATGAATTAAAATGGAGAAAATATAAAGATATTTCGTAGCATTTGGTGATATGTGTCATGAGACAAAATGATACAATTCTATTTTGCAGTCCAATTGATTCTCGTGGATCTGTTTAACTGATTTATTTGAATTTTTCTCTTCCTAAATCTGGTTAAAGTTTGACTTTAACTTTTAATTTTTTTAATAAACTTGTTGAGCATGGATACATCTGGTTATTAATTTTCAGTTCTAAATTTTAAATTACATTCTTCTTCCATGTAATTATTCTAATTATTTTTTCCATTTTTTGTTTCAGTTCTTTAAGGTATATGCTACTGATGCAGTGATGACATCGACAAGGATAAATAAGGCAGAGTCGGGCTTGATCTAAATAGCGTAGTGACTTCAACGGGGCAGGGTAGGGCAAAATTTTAATAGGGAAACTCTTAGCCCGCCCAAACCCCTCCTAATCCGCCCTATTGCCATCTCTGGAATCCGTGGTTCTTGGCTTTTCTTCTAGCCTAACTACTAGGAGTACTTTCACACATAACAACAACACTATCTTTAATTTTATGAAATTTGATTTTCGTATTAATTTTCACTCTTAATTAAATTTGTATTCATGTATTATATTAGAAACTGTTGGTGTATTATACCACAAATACAAAATATTAGAGTTAAAAATAAAAAGACAAAAAATGAATAAATAATTCTTTAGGCTGAGACATGGATATCTTGCTCTCTTTAAGGAGATTCAAGTCCACTGCGGCATAATCTACACCGATCCAACATTAATACTCTTGACTTATCCCCTCCAGGATACAACAAACCAACAAAGTGTACAACTCAAGCAAATCCGGATTAGTTGAAGAGTTCAAAGCTCTACATAAGAACACCTTCCTTCAACATATTAATACTCTCTTTTGTATAATGAATATTATATTGTTGAAGACTTAGAATATTTTTCTATGTCTCAATTCTCTCTTCCACTACACTAATATCAATATAAACTTTTCACATTTTCTTACACTTTTTCTCTTGTATCTCAGGATACTTCACAAAGGAAGAAACACCACTATTTATAGGTGAAGAAGTCTGTAGAATGAGGGGCAGTAATGTGGGTAGATAAATGTGATAAATGTTACATGAGTTACAAGAAACTAATGGTCATATGAGTTATAAGGAACTAATGACCATGAGAGTTACAAGAACTAATGGTCATATAAGTTACAAGAGCCAATAGTCATCTTCTACCACAATTTATACCCACTAACATATGCCTTCAATATTTTATTTTAATAATAAAATACATATACACCAACATTCCCCACTCATTTTAATATTAAAATAAGAAAATGTTCCACAATTTAGTTGAAGGTAGACTATCATGCATAATGAATGTGTGCTCTGCATTGAACCTTCACTTAGTAAAACAATAATTTTTATTCCAGAGTCAGTAGTGGTCCCAGACTTGAACTATGACTGCTTAAGGGAAATAAAGTATTACTACTTACACACAATAATCAAGGTGTTGACATAAGCTTTATTAGCTAGCACATTACGACCTTGTGTTATCCCGATTTCATGAGTGTTTTTGAAAACAAGCCCATTCTTATAGAAATCGACCTACTTTCGCACTCACATAGGCCTATAATATTTGATAAAATAACTACTTTTTTTTGAAAGACTAACTACTTTTTTAAAAAAAATTTGGTACGATTTACTATTATTTTCACCAAGTTATAATCTATTACTTACAATTCATAACAGAAAAAGAATGCTTACGTGAGTGAATATATAAATAACTGGTATGCCTGTCTATGCATATTTTTTTTAAAAATAATGTTTTTTTAACCCCTCCCTTTTATTTCCTTAGTAACTCAAACTCACAATCTTCGAATTAAAAATAAAAATTGTTTATCATAGGAGCAACCTTCTTTCATCAATAATGTGCAAATTGCAATAAGAAAAAACTTTCTATTTTGAATAAGAGCCCACTAGTACGTCCAGTGTAATTGGTTTTGTTAGGAAACAAAAGCTAATTCATGTTAGGATCAAAATAATTAGGTGTAATGCGGAAGCTAGCAAAACAAATTTCAAAAGATCACGAGTAAGAAGATAAACGAGAAATATACCAAAAGATATAGATTTAACGTGGTTCGGTCAATCAACATACGTTCACAAAAGAGATAAGAAATCCACTATAAATATAAAAGTACAAGATATAAAAAGAAACAACCTCAACCAATTCACTCGGAATACAAGAAGGTTCGCAAATTCTCTAACATAACCAAAACTCTGAAAACCCTAGAACTACATTGTGAATGCTGATTAAGTTAGAAAGAACAAACTTCTATTTATAGAGTACTGAATTTTTTCCTACAAAAAAATGACTAGTCAATCCTAAACTTTTTCCTAAAATGAAAACCTATTTATGGTGAGAAAGACAATTAATACCCAACAATTCATTGTACTTTCAATTTAACATCTTCTTGACTTTTTCAATTATCAAAGTTTATTCACTGTACTTTAAGTTGTCATGTGACATTTATATATGCTTCACATTAATTAACATCTAATAATTCTTAAAATTCAGACATAAATTGAAAAATATATAGTTGAAGTAGTTTAACGTAAAATTCTTTGTTTTTTTTTTATGAACTTTTATAATTTGGTAAATGGTGTTTATCAAGTGGGACAAAGGCAAATAATTCCGTCTAGAAGTGGTCTTATATTTGGATTGAATACATCAATTACAACGATGGTACTATATTGATGTTTCACTATTGACTCGTACCATTCTTTAGTCGTGAGACAAGGACAAAGGCAAAATCGAAAAGGTACATCCGAGACACAACAGTATACTAGCGTTATTACTACGAAATAATGTATCGAATATATAAGACAACAAAATAACAAAACAATACCATATAAACTGAAAATACAATACACCACAGCCTATATCTTATAAAATTACTATTTTATAACTTTAACATTTATCTTCACTCATAAATTTTCTAACTTTTTTTTAAAAAAAAATTATGTCTAAGTAATAGCTTAACTTTTACAATAGTTTCTACCTTCAATTTTTTTCTTCCAATTTCAGCAAAATATAGTCGAAAATCATGCTAATAAGACTGAAAAGTTCTTTTTTATTTTAAAACTATACCTAGAGGATAAGGAAATCAAGTATGTATCAATAGTCTGATTTCTACACTTATCTACTGGCGAATCATTCAGCGGATTTATTATATTAATAGAAGAAAAAAGTGATGAGTATTATGTATTCTTTAATTAGACTTTTTGAGTTCAAGTTCTGAATAAAATTATTTTATCAGATATTTTAATTCAAGTTGAGATTAATTAGCACGATTCATATCAATTAATGTTTAGCCATGATGAGCCTTTAGGTTAAATTATCCACATTATAGATGTCTAGCTCGGTATAAGATGGCCGTGTGTTGATCAGAGTCTTATATTGGATGAAAAAGTGGATGAATAGTCTCTTGAGATAAACTTGGCAATCTTCCTCTAAACTAGTTGTTGAGATTGAGTTAGACCGTAGACGAGCGATGGAATGTTAAACAAAAAAACAAAAAAAACCAGTCAAAAGTCTAGTTGCAGACCGCTCCAATAATGGTGTTTTCTCAAGCAGTGAGAAATTGACCACGTACCAAACAGATCCGTGCTTCTTTGGCTTTTCTTCTAACCTAACTACTAGGAGTACTTTCACATATAGCAACACTATCTTTAATTTTATGAAATTTGATTTTCATATTAATTTTTCACTCTTAATTAAATTCGCATTCATGTATTATACTAAAAACCATTTTTATGAATGACAGTTTCTATAAAATTTTCTCAGTTCACATGGACTTGAATGACGAATTTGAAACCCTTGAATGAATTCCAAATTATCTCACCACAGTCCACAACTCATATTGAGAATTTTCCTATAATATTTGATAATGTTACTACTTTTTCAAAGACTAACTACTTTTTTTTTGGTACGATTAACTACTACTTTCACAAAGTTATAATCTATTACTTAATTCATATTAGAAAAAAAAAAATGCTTTTACGTCATACATGAGTGAATATATAAGCTTCCACCTCTTTGGTTCCTTGGTGACTCGAATCGCAAGGATTATTCCTTGATGACTCGAACTCACAATTTTTAAATTAAAAGTAAGGGTAGTTTACCATCCGAGCAATATCCTTTCGTCGGCAAATTGCAATAAGAAGAAACAAAAGTTACTATAAATACACGTCCGTAACGATTTCTATTTTGAATAAGAGTCCAGTATAGTCGGTTTTGTCAGGAAACAAAAGCTAGTTCATTGTACTTTAAATTTAACATCTTCTTGGCCTTTTCGATTATCAAAGTTAATTCACTGTACTTTAATTTATCATGTGACATTTATATAAGCATCAAATTAATTAACGTCTAATAATTCTTAAAATTCAGACATTAATTGAAAAATATATAGTTGAAGTAGTTTGACGTAAAATTCTTTGTTTTTTTTTTTTTTTTGGAAGAACTTTTATAATTTGGTAAATGGTGTTTATCAAGTGGGACAAAGACAAATAATTCCGTGTAGAAGTAGTCTTATCTTTGGATTGAATACATCAATTACAACAATGTGTACTATATTGATGTTTCACTATTGACTCGTACCATGCTTTAGTCGTGAGACAAGGACAAAGGCAAAATCGAAAAGGTACATCCGAGACACAACAATATACTAGCGTTATTACTACGAAATAATGTATCGAATATATAGGACAACAAAATAACAAAACAATACCATATAAACTGAAAATACGATACACCACAACCTATATCTTATAAAAATACTATAATTATAATTTTAATATTTATATTTACCGTGTCTGCATTAATCAATCTGTTTGGGCAAAGTTTTCAAATTTTTCTTATTTTGGAAAGAGTTATTTTTTTGGGGTTATAAATAATTTTTGAAAAACTACATTGAGAGAGCAGCAATTTGAGTTTGATTAATTATTTTTAAAATACTTTTATTAATATTAGAGCAATAATTTATGTTTGACCAAGATTTAAAAAGTGTTCTCGAGGCTAACTTACTCTATTCAACTTCTGAAAACTTTTTTATTACTATTCAAAAAGACTAAATCTCTGAAATAAGTATTTTATACATATAAAAAAGGAAAAATCTTTTTGGCCAGAATGATATTTTATCTATGTTATTTTACCTTATGTTATTTTACCTTTTTAAATATTTTTACCATTTTAACTTTAATACCTTTTAACTAAAAAATGGAAAAAATATCAATTTATTTTAAAATTAAAAAAATATTATAGTTTTTTAAATTTTCTGGTCATTAAGACCACCTCCAACCCAACACCAAATTTTACACCAAATTCTAAATTTGGTGTATAATTTGATGTTTTGAGCTCCAACCCACACCAAATTTGGTGTGTGAATAGTGTTACACCAAATTTGGTGTAACACTATTCATTACACCAATTCACTTTTTGAATATTTTAGTATTATTTCATTATACAAACTTTTAATTAAACATTATATAAATGGTATGTTTTAATTAAATATCTCTTGTATATTTAATTATTTTTTATGTAATATTTTTATAATATTAATTTTAGATATAAAATTTAACTTTTTTATAAATTAATTTTTATATATATGATTTTTAAAAAAATTAAATTTATGTTAAATCTACTATAAATTATAATTGGATATAACTACAATTAACCTTCACCATAATTAAAAATGCAAACATTGCTCATTTTAAACTACGTAATGCATTTATGGGAGCACCGTAGTGATCTTGAAAGTTGAATATTTATGTAGAATTTAAAATAATTTTTTCAATTGTGTAATGTTTATTTAATTGTATTTCATTAATGATTTCACTTTTATTTGTATTATCCATTATTATGTATAATGTATAATATTTACTAGCAATTTATATTATTTAAAAAATTATGATACAAAATAATTTTATATTAAACGATTATAAAAGGAAATAATATGAATTATATATGATGAATGTTTTAGAAAGAATTTGTTTTATGAAATAAGAAAATATAAATGAAATAAGAAATAATAATATAATAATAAAGAGAGAGAAAAATATTCCTTTTTGGTGTAAAATTTGATGCAGTAGATTGAAGTTGATTACACCAAAAATAATGCTAACACTAAATTTAATGTAAAATTTGATGTTTGGATTGAAGATGCCCTTAGCACTTCCCATAAAAAAAAATACTTTTAACTTATCATAAAGATTTCTTGAATTGTATGTTTGACATATTTGCTTTTCTTGTTAAGCGAGACAAGTTTCATTGGAAGTAAAAAAGGTATAATTGGAGGTCAATAATGCAATTTGTAAGACATGAAGAGTTACATACAATAATATGATATTTAATCATTGTGAGCATACACACTCTTTATAAGAGTAGTGTAATTAGGACCCGTTTGATAGGATGTATTAATTAAAATAGTCTATGGATTAAATTTTAGTTCAACAAAAACATGTTTGATTACTTTATTTAACCTAATTCATGAATTAGTTATACCTCATACAAGCAGAGGCGTATTCAAGGAGGGGTCACCGGATTCACGTGAACCCATGCTCCCCTCTCGAGAACATATATAGTAGTGTTATATTTTTTTGAAAAATATTGAAATATAGATATGTGAATCCACACTCCGGGTATCATATAATGCGATGATGACTGGTGCACCTCTCTACGTGAGGTTAGAAATTTGAATTTTATATTCGTCTTTTTTTATTTTTCTTTGTAAAATTAGACAACACCTATCTCTAAATGATTATTGGTAGCACTTTTGACATTTTAATTAATTTTGGACCTATAATAACAGTTTTCAGTAATAAGAATCTAAATGTCCAACCGATCAAATTTATATATTAGATCATTTTTTTTGTAATAATGCTCTCATCATCTCGAAATCTTGGATACGGCTTTGCATACAAGGTTTTATGTTATCCCTAGAAAAGGGAGGGATAACTAATCCAAAGTTTAACAATCCTTGGATAAGACCCCTAAATGACTAAACTATCCCCAAATCTTTTTTCCTAAATTTCTTATGTAATTTAATGTTTTTATTTATTTATATTAGAATAGTTATAAATATTCTTTTAAATTCTCCAAATTCGTTCCATGTAATTTGATGATTTCACAAACTAATATTTTTTTCTCCATGTTTGATTTGCTATATTAGGTTGATTTTTTTTTCTTGATTTTTTAAAAATGTTGTTCGTCGATTGACCACATGAACTATTTATTCTTTGTTTAAAAAACTAAGTTTCGTCTATTTGAACAAATTAAATAGCCTTAAATCTATGTTAAGTTTAAGGTATGTTTGACCAACAAAAAATTAGAAATATACTGTGCTATCAAGGATAGTGGCACATCACACCTCAAAATTAATAATAATTTTTTATATATATATTTTAGTATTTAACTTGACTAGTTAAATGAAATAGAAAATCTCATAATAACCCAAGGGTATAATAGGAAAGAAGATTTTTCCCGAGTCTTAAACCAAACATAAAATTAGGTGGGAATCAATGAACCAAACACTTGATAAAAATCAATCCCTATATTACTAAATCCTGCGTTACTAATCCCTACATTACTAATATATGCGATAGTAATTCCTGCATTATGATGCATCTTTGTACCAAACGACCCCTTAAAAGCTTGTCATGTTCACACAAGATTTTGAAATTGTCACTTCAAGAAAGTAAGATACAAATAATTCACCTTAATCCGTTCATCAATGGTCGATTCCAACTCAAATCATAATCTACATGTTACATTCATTAGTGGTCGATTTTAACTCAACTTATAATTTATAGGTCACACAAAAATAACTTTACCAACCAGCACAACTCCAAAAACTCTCCTTCCCTATATATATGGCAACTCAATAATGTTTAAAAGAAAAATGGCTTTTCATATTAAAGATAGATTATCCACCTGGCCAAATAAGCTGTATTCTCCATAATTATGGAACCAAACACACCAACCAATAGGAGAAAACAACTCACCATTCGTGCGGGGTGGACCTTTTTTTAATAAAATATATATATTTTTTTATCCTTGCCCAATCATTGCCACACTGTCAAGCCCCACGTGTCAGCACCACACGTGTGAGATAGGGGGAGGGGTCATATAAGTTTAAATGCGCACCAACTGCGTACTTTAAATGTAGGCCATATCGCCGGCCGTGATTCATGTCATGAGTTGGGGACAAATAGAGTTTTATCGATCGACTTTCTTTACAGCCACATTTGATTAGACTTTGCAATATAACAAATTCAAATAAAAACAATCAATCATCAAAGAAAGAAAAAAGGATCTTTTATTGTTACAAAAGGACAAACATCCTCGATTGTATACGTCTCGTCAAGTGAGAAAAAACAGGATCTAATTGATTATTTTTGTTTTTATTAAATAGTTGTTGAGAATTGACTTTTGTTTTATATGATGAAGCTCAAAAGGAATGCTAATATTATTCATTGAATAGGATGGGACTTCAACACCCAATTCATAACAAAATGATGGGTTTTGAAGTTGTGTTAGGTATTTTAAGAGTGTTCAAGATTTAATATACATGTATGAAAAATAATTTTTAATTTAAATACTTTATATAAAAAAAAATTATATATAGTAGAATGATTTTCTATGAATGATGTTTGACTGACGAACCCTTCACTATATGTGGCTACGCTATTGATTTATTAAAAAGTAAATCAAATATCACTACTGAAATTGATTGTATGTATATAAGTAGGGCACTTGCTCATATGTGTTTGAGTTGGAGACATGTAGTCCATATCATTTTCAATCTTGCAAGTGTGGCCAATTACTTTGATAATAATCAGGAACAAGCCTAGTTGAGTTACGTCTATCTAAACGCGATCGAGCTATTTATATATATTAAGTGAAATTTAAAATACAAATTCAAGGTGTAGGCTAAAATTATTGAGTTTTGCTGAATCTATATATAGGACCGTAATCAAATTTGTAGCATTATCCCTCTTTATGTTAAGGGAGGATGCATTCAGCATTACATGGTTCAAATTATCCATGTTATCTATAGGCTTCCTTTAAGTGCATGCATTTGGTGCACCAAATGAGCTATATATATGTATGATGACCCTTAAGAGGGCAATAAATTGACCCTTATCTGTATGTTTAGTGGGGTGGGAGTTTTTAATTATTGCATATTGATTCAATAAGCGACTCCAACAATGACTGATCACACACTCACACACACGTCTAAGCAAATTCATTACGTGACCCCTTTAGAAGATTGAGCATCACAATATTTCACATCCAAACATGGGCTAATTTGAATATATATGTTGGATGTGGTAATTGTATATCCATCCATGTTGTGAAAAAGTTCTAGAGAGGAAGACTAATTAATTATCCTTATGAGTCTAAATTTATTCTTGTATCTTAATTAATATCATGTTCGATTTTGATTTTATCATGTTAGTAATTTTTGTACACACATTTCAATGTACTACCCCACAAGGGCCAAATCCATTTAATTCCATAACATTCTCTCGATAGGAAACAAACATGGGCTAATTGCATGCACATGTTACGCCTTTAATGAATAAATCAACCTCACCAGGGGCCAACCATAATAACTTTTATTTAAACTATATAATATTAAGAGAAATTATAGAATCCTAGATCGATCCTTTCGTTGGCATCTAGTGTGGTTCATTTGAGACACCAAAACTATTTTCTACTAGTACTGTGATAAATTAGTCATCTTTTAAATTTTATTTACATGGTAGGGGTCATGCTAAAACGCTTTGTTGGGACAAATTTAGTAAATGAAAAACTAGAAAAAGAGCATTTTCATGAGTGTTTTTGTAAGCAGACACGCTTCCATGTTATCCTCTAATTTTCATCTCAAAACATAAGCCAAAACTCCTGTTTGAAAAGTAAGTATGTCGAGGCAACATAATAAAAAGAGACCAAATTCCCTTTTAATGAGTAGATGAAGAAGAAAAAAAATGCATAGATAAAAAAAGGAAGAGAGAAGAAGAGTTACTAGCAATTTTGTCAATTATTTTGTCTTTCTATTTCAGAGTCGGTCAAAAAATAGGTCGATTTAATAATGGTCCACAAGAATTGTAGAGACCATAAAAATCATAATTTTGCAAGGCAAAGGGCATTAAAAATCATTGCGCACGCCTGGTTTCGTAAAACGTGGCTACATTATGCTCAGAGAATTCTAAGCATTGTGTGCCCATTTTGAATCATTACCTTACTTTTCTTTTCTGTTACCATCATTAATCACGAATAGACTACTACTCACTACAATATTTTTCCATATTCTAGATAATAATGAATCCCCATTCTCCAATTGCTAATCCACATCAACCTTCAAATAATTCTACTACTCCCTCGGTCGAGTGGCGAAGTCAGAATTTTAACTAAAGGGTATTAAAATATAAAGAAGTAAAACTGAGTAGAAGTAAATGAGTGTCGATATGTAATGTCTATACATAAAAACAAATATTTACCTAACTACACAATGTAATTTTCTGACGAAGGAGCGTCAACCAATATATTTGGCTCTGCTACTGTCCATTCCAATTTATGTGACGTAGTCTGACTGAGTACGAAATTTAAGAAATATGTGAAAATTTTACCATATTACAAAACTATCCGTAAGATGCATGATTTTTTATATAGAAGAT
This sequence comes from Solanum stenotomum, assembly GCF_019186545.1. Taxonomy (NCBI): domain Eukaryota; kingdom Viridiplantae; phylum Streptophyta; class Magnoliopsida; order Solanales; family Solanaceae; genus Solanum; species Solanum stenotomum. The sequence continues at coordinate 42,670,006 of NC_064293.1, forward strand.
TAGACCTTTTTACCAAATAAGTGGAATCCACATGGAAATGTTGATAATGTCATTAAATATTTGCTAAATAAGAAAACATACTCCCTTCGTTCACTTTTAATTTTCATGTTGTGCTTTTTGAAGTCAATTTAACTAATTTTCAAAGTGAAATTAGATTACATTAATTTGATAGTTTAAACAAAAATTTTCAAAAACTATACGAAAAGTACTATAAATTATAATTTTTTTCATATCAGTATGATGAAAAAATACATCATAAAATGTTAGTCAAAATACTTATCATTTGACTCTAAAAAAGGAAACCATGACAATTAAAAGTGGATAGATGTATTTTTTTTTTTTTGGACAAACTAAAAAAAGTGTATCATATAAATTAGTAAAGGGGGTTGACTTGATTAATTAATTAAGCAACAACTTTGGATTATTATGTAGGCATGTCTCTATATTTGAGGTTCACTGTGTTACACTGAGATGATAAAAGCCAAGTATCTCGTGTCTGTATAATTAATAAAATTAGCGGACTTATTACTTATATATAAGCATACGCAGTGCGCGGGCTTGAGTTCTCAACTTAATTACTCATGAATGGCAAGCAAACAACTTTTTTGTCTTCACTTTCCATATGTATAGCATATAGGGAGTACCTACCTAGATGCCTATAGCAAGCAAGCATCTATCATGCAACTCACCCAACAAAAAGAAGTTAAAAAAAGTGAACGTAAGTGTCCATAAGTGAGAATTTTGATTATTCACAGAGTGATTTAAGTTAATATAGTAATAATATTAAATGAGTTCACACTAAAATATTTATACATATACAAAAAATATAGGGTTCATGTGAAGCCATAATAACCATATATAGTAGATCCACTTCTAGTGACAATGAGATTAGCATATAAGTAACTCATAAAATAAAAGTAGGTAACGTGCTATAATAGGTAAAGAAAGTAGTGAGTGTAAAAGAATTGTTACAGTGAGATAAATAAGTTGAATCATTTCCTAATAGTAATAAATCATGGTAAATTATCTTCCCTCTATAAAAGTTCCAAACCCCAAAAATGGCAAAAAGTTTATCTTTGATGGAAGGAAATATCAAATGGATTTGAGCCAAAATTAATTAAAAACTAGCTCATGAGTAAAGAATTATCCAAGTCATATTAAAAAGATCACCAATTCCTTTAAAGATTGATGTGGGATTCTTCACATTCCCTCAAGCTCAGTAGTACTAAACATCAAATGCATAGAAAATTTAATATAAGTACCCAATATCAAAAGTGAGAATAAAATGAGTCATACTCTAATACCATATTGAGAATCATGCATTGAACTCACAACTCAATGCATGATTCTCTACGAGAAATAACTATAAAAGAAAAGCAGAAAAGGGGTAAAATTCGTTGTAATAATAAGAATTTAGTGATCACTTTTAAGTTTGGTAATGTTACATCGGACATGCATCATTTAGGTCCCACTCTCCAACCCACTGATTTGCTAAAGGATGAGGACTTCATTTTATTATGAACTATTTAATAAGCTTTAGAAGTAAGGGTGCCGGTAAAATCAACATCAGTTCCTGTTCAGTTTAATCAATCAATATAGTGTTTAGTTATTATTGAAACTTCAATGATGGCGTTATGGGCAATGAAGCCCTACGTAATATTTTTTTTTTTATAACTTAGTGGAGTATTGATTGACCGAGAATTTCGGCCTAAGACACCACATTCAACAATATTTAAGTCGTCTATTCATATCTCTATTAGGAAAAAAAAAAATGAAAGGTAAACAACTGTCAATATAATAAGTTCAATTTGTAATAATCTTGTATAATTTGAATAATATTAGTTTGAGATAAGTGTCAAAAATACATCTAAACTATCATTTTTTTTAAAGTTTCATACCTAAACTATTGAAAGTTTGAGTTCATACCTAAACTATCATTTATTAGTTTGAGAAACACACCTCAATTGTGTGTGTAATATACAATACTCTCTCTTTTATTTGAAAAAACCTTAACACATGACAATCCACTTGGATAAAATATTTCACCTTGACAAAAATTAAATAATAAACTATTAATATTAATTAAAAATTAAAGATTAAAGTATTATTATTTCCAAAAAAATATTCTTTTAATTTTTTTTCTTACCCCACTCCACCAACACCTCCCCGTACCCCTCACCCCCCCCCCCCACAATTTCCCGTCCTTTTATTTTCTTTTATAAAATATTTTAAAAAAATCATACTTCACCCCCGCCCCCTCCTCCCTCCAAACCACCCACTCATTCCCCCCAAAAAATTGATATTATTTTATTTTTTAAAAAAATAAAAACTTCACCCCATCCTATTTAACCCTCCGCTCCTAATTTATTTATTTTATTTTTACATTTTCTCATTTTGTGTTAGATATGTACATATATTTTTAGGAATTTTTTCTACTTGTGTACCGAAATAACATAAATAAAAATTTTATTTTAAAAAAAAGTCTTGTGGCGACAAGTAAAAAATATATTCGATATGTATATATCTAGCACAAAACGAGAAATTTTTTTTGGAAGCGGGGGTTAGGTGGAGTGGGTAAAATTATTTTAAGAAAATAAAATTATATCTAAATTAGTATTTGAGGGGGAGGGGGAGATGAAGTAAAAAACAAAATTAAAAATTTTTATAAAAAGAAAATTAAACAAAAAAAGAGAGATGTGTTTCTCAAACTAAAAAGTGATAGTTTAGGTATGAAACTCAAAAAAGGAGATAGTTAAGGTGTGTTTTTGACAGTTACCTCTATTAGTTTTACTCATATCTCTATAAAGAATGAAAGGTATACAACGGTTAATAGGTCACCATTTGAATCGTAGTTTGATAAATTCAAATTGTAACAATCTTGAATAGTGACATGACACGTCTAGAATTTGAACAATATTAGTTCTGTTCATTTCTCTATAGAAAATGAAAAGTATACAACGATTAATAGGCCACCATTTTAATCGTAGTTTGATAAGTCCAAATTGCAATTAATAATCTTGATTATTTTTTAAATTTCTCTATAGAAAATGAAAGGTATACAATAGTCAACAGGTCACCATTTGAATCGTAGTTTGATAAGTCCAATCGGTAATAATTTTGAATAGAGACGAGACGCAACTAAAATTTTGACAATATTAGTTCTACTCCTATGTCAATACAAAAAATGAAAGGTATACCACGGCCAATAAGTCCTGTTGAATCATAGTTTGATAAAGTTTAAATTGCTAATATTTGCAATAATCTTAAATAGTGACATGACAGGATCAAGAATTTAAACGATATTAGTTCTTTCAATCATAGATATAGAAAAATGAAAGGGAGTATACAACAGTCAATAGGTGATCACCATTTGACTCATAGTTAGATAAGTCAAAATCGCAATAACTTTAAACAATGACATGACTGATCAGAATTCGAACTATATATATCAGTTTTATTTACCACACATTTTTTGTACATTACTACATCGTACGTATAATTTGACTTCAAAGCACTTGGTTCCGGCAAACCGACAGAATAGTTGTGTAGTTGAGCAGGTTTTCCATCTTTTCTATTAACAAAATGCCAAAGCCGCCGTGATCAAGCTACTAATTAATAGTCATATTTAGCTCAGATAATAATTAAGTGGTACATTGCTACTACAAGAAAACTAGCTAGATAAACAAAGTTTTAGGAACATGCAGTGACGAAGTTTTTGATATAAACATATTAAAAATAATATTTAATTTTCAATGTTGAGTCAAGGGTGATTAAACACGTTATGAGTCAAGTGTTTTTCCATGAACAAAGTGAAAGGTTGCATTGCACATATTCGAAATGTTTTCCACAACGATAACGTGGATGAAGATTTTAGAAGAATTTTCAGAAAACTACAAAAGGAGAAACAAGAAACCCAATTAAATTTTGCGAGGTGGCTTCAAGAAAACACTCAAATCAGCAAGTGAAAAGGCCTTGGGTTGACAATTCGATAGATTGAGTTGATATTTGAAAGACAGTGTTTTGGATTTTGGTAGACTTTTCCCCCAAGAAAATTAGACCAAACACCAAGAAGAAATAAATTCCTACATGTCTACGAAATCCAAATGGCAACGTAACATTGGAAAACTGATTTGTCAATTTTGTGAATTGCGACAAGTCGTAATAGGCGGCTCTAGAAACTAGAGGATGTGCAGATTAGAAATTGGTAACTCCATGGGTCAAGTCTTCCATACAGAAGTCTTAATTTACCAGTGATTCACTTCAATTGATTATGCATCTGAACTAACAGCTCTAAAATTTAAGAATTAGCTTTCATTAAAACAATAGTATAACTCTGGAAAGAAGTTTAGCAATCAAATTCCTTCTAAAATATCTAACTTTTAAACATAAATTACGAAGTAATGGGGAAGCACAATACTATTTCTCTTACATAACTCTTATCTTTTCTACACGGTTCAGTATAATATTCCTGAACCTAAGTCATTTCAACCGTTCAACGACTATTATCTGATGATTCTGATCATTCAGATACTATGTGTTAATCTCTACATACGCTTCAAAGTTTACTACAATCAGCGCATCTGCTTGGCAATTATCCAGAACTGAGCATCTTTTTACCCATCAAGTTTAGTTTACAACAAAGCAAGAATTATTAAAATAGCTGAAACCTTGAGCTCTGGACTCTGGTTGTTCATTTCACAGGGAGATAATTGCTCGTCTAAATCATGTTTCTTAATGAATGGGTCATCAAGAGTAATATGAAGGGTGTGCCCCATCTTTCACAGCAGAAGATCGGTCAGCTTATGTGACGAAGATCAAAGAACTGTATTACTACAATCAGAGAGCACTTTCGTATTCCTTTCACTTAAACCGCTGTTTGGTGCTTGCAGAAGTAGAAGGAAGTTCACATAGACAAAGGTAACTGTCTTACTTTCTTTCTTGCATGAGCCTGTCGTAACATTCTCAGACGCACTGGAAGGGTAATGGCAAGGCTTATAATGAGAAAGGAACTCCAATAATGTTGTAAATAAAGGGCCACATATGATGATAATATAAGCACACCAAATAACAAGGCGCAGAACACAGCAACTGCAACATCAGCCCTACATAAAAATTGAGACAATTACAAATTTGTAACACTATTAACAAATGCACAGGTCTCCCAAAACTGTTTAGAAGGTTTTATAAACTTGTGGAATGAAGGTTGCATCATGCAAATATTATTCTAATGACAAGGCAAAACTGAAGGTGCAAAGCATAGGGTAATTTAGTTTTGAGTGTGCGAGTAGATCCAGATCTTGTGCATCCAAGTTCGTAAATATACGAGAAAAGAAATTTTCAAGTTACACATAACAGATGATGGGTTAATATACTACTACTAGCACTGCATCCATTTACAAGTGCAATTGCCTGACGTACCATTAACAAAGGAGTGAAGGAATTTCCAACAACCAGGAGAAGTTCGAAACATTAGACAATATTAGGATACAGAATAAGGAATTAAAACAAGAAAACAATCAGGTATAGAAAGTGAAGGGTTATGTTTATAGTGAAGAGCATCTACTTTGCCATTTGTCCCAATTTTATGACAACCACTCCCTTTCACAACGTCCTAAAATGTCTGAGCCATTACACTAAAAATATTATGCTATACAACTTTCAAAAAGTTAAATTTTATCTCCCTAAAATAACTTCTTAAATTCTTTTAGTAGTTACTTCCACCACATCTAATGTAAAACAAATTGTAAACAAACATTTTAATTTTGTACCAAGTCAAACATAGTTACGTAATATAATATATGGAGGGAGTAATAAAAAGTTGTTTATAATATTTTATCAACATCTGATATTGTGATTCTGAAAATAATTAGTCTACTTTAATTGTCGTCTCATCGGTGTTCACTTTCCGCAATTATAACACTAATTTTACAGAATGAACCTGTAATATCTTTCAGTACATCTTCTCCTTTTACAACTTACTCCTTGAGAACACATGAATTAAGATATAAATTGTGATGGATGGAGCAATTAAATGTACCTTTTTACTTCCACCACTGTTAATATACAATACTGATAGAATCATAAATCTTCCAGCAAAATTTTGTATCTGAAATAGTAATTCATCAAACTATTTCTCTTTAATTTTTTTATTATATACTACAACTTTGTTTCCGTGGGATCCATTTAACACTATTCAATACATTTCCTTTTTCTATTTTCTCCTTAAAAATACATTAATCAAATTACAGTCCAAGATGTTTCCTTGACAGATATTAAGCAGCTACTATTTTCTCTGATAAGCGACCAAGTCAAACGGTACTCCAGATTTGGAATGGAGAGAGCAGATAAAAGCAAGTCAAACTGAGAATAAGAGTAACTTACAAAATGCAATACTTATGCTCTAGTAAGCTAGATATGAGCCTTCAATGCTACATATCCATTCTTGTCACTCGGGAAAGAGGATTATGGTATTTGATGCACAAGAGAATAAGTAAAAGATCAAACAGGGAAATCATCTGATATTGGAGAATTAAAGCGACATGCGAGATTGCAACAGATAGCAACCTAAATGATCTCGGAGAGGGACATTCTAGGAGATGAGGAGAGTAATAGGAGACCAACAACGAAGAAGACAAGGCATCATATTGAAACAGAACCAACAAGGCAAATGAGTCAATCTTTTATGACAGAGATTACGTGTAAAAATAGTAAATGAAATGAAAGAGTTGATGAACCAGGACGGTTCAGATTAGAATGTCTAAGTAATAAGAATCTAGGGAATTTTTAGGTGTTTCACTTTCATGGGGGATCAGTCAAGGAATTTCCAGGCATTCTATGGGAGTCAGACTAAGCAAATAATGATGCAATTTGAGAAGGGCCAGTAAAAAGATAGCAACTAAGTATATGAAAATCATCTATAAAGAGAGAATGATGGAGAAAAATCATCTATGACAGATGGAATGTAATGTCAGGTAACAAAGGAAAGGAGCTAACAAGGGTTTGTCTATTGGGGGAAGAGATAATATCCAGATGAAGGTTTGTTTACCTTTTGTTCGTGGGTATATATATAGATTGGATTTTGTTGTTTTCCATTTGTTTGTGTGTTTAGATCGGATTTTGCCTGAAGTTGAATGGTAGTTGGTTGAGTATCTAGGTAACATGTGTACTGGAGATATTGGTGCATCTGTGGCGTTCTCTAAATTATTCACATGCAAAAACAAAAAAGCAATTTCCAGCATACTTCTTTTTAAAATAATTGTGGTGTCCGAGCCTGCTTGCTTGTGCCTTAATTATTCCATTGGGCACCTGTTATCTCCCACCAGCATAGGTACCAGATAATTCTGCCTCAAAGGCTTAGGCAAATGGGAAGAACCACCGAGTCTTTTTATCTCCGCTAAGATTTGAACCTGAGACCTCATGGTTCTCCTCTCGCTTCATCGACCACTAGGCAACACCTTGGATGCAATTTCTAGCATAATGTTGGTGAGTTATCCATAAACATTAATCAGTTATTTGAAAGAATGTGTATTACTCTGTACCATATTCCATTATACTGTTCAAGATACAACACATGATCCGTTGCAACATTTAATGAGGGATTTGTGTCCTGATTTGACAATTTTAAAAAAAACTTAAGGAGTTTGAAATTCTAAAATTACCAAATATACACTCAAAATTATCGATGAGTGATGCTATAGCCTTACAGCTTCCCTCCAACCCCATCCCAAAAAATAAATAAAGAACTAGACATGGAAAGGAGAAAATAGAAAGTATTTGTCATGGTAGCTTAATTACATTAAATAACCAACATGAACATGATGCTATAGTGATGTACTTATAGGAAATCTAGAGTTCTAGACAATCAGAAGATGAAGGTGCAGTGATTGATATTCACAAATGAAAAAAAGAGAGGTGATATTTCAACTCTACTCAATTGGGAGATTAAAAAGAGGTAAGATTAACCGAGGCTGTTCAAACAGGCATAGGACAACTAAAATGGCATTCCCGTAGCAATTAACCGAGGCTGTTCAAACAGGCATAGGCCAATTAAACGGCATTCCCGTAGCAATTGGGGTCTAGCATGGATATATGTGAGAAAAAATGAAGCTTCAAAGCAGTGGTACTCAGAGGCAACAAGGACTTCGAGGAATCTCGGCAAATAGAGAGGAAGACCTATCCAGGAAAGGTGGTCTGTATCCAAGGATGAGGTTTCTTCTCTCAGTAGAAGTAATGGATATTTGAGAAATATGTAGAAAGAAATTGAATGAGTTTCTATTGGTTCGGGAGCCGGAGCTTAGTAAATTTGCAAAAATAACTATGGCAATAAAACACTAAAGAGAGAGATGGGGTTTTGATGGGTCAAGCTTTAAATGAAAAAGGAGTTTCAACTTGGCTGATGTTGACAGAGGAGGAAAGTGCTGAAGAATTGAGATACTGAAAAGGCTAGGATGAAAGATGGAAGGGGATTGGATAAAACATTAAGAGACTCGTTAAGAACAACTCCCTCAGAGTAGGTTCAACTTAAAGGATTCTGGCAAGGTAAGAAAGGAGAGCAGTGACCAGAACTAGAAGGGAAAATATTATTCGCGGGGATGATCTACATCAATGAGAAGATGGGTGGAGCATTCTTCAGTATAAGAGTATCTCTTTGCCTGTTCAAACAGCATTGAGATGGATGGAAGAGATGTAACCAAATGGGGAAAGGATGAAAGAAAGCTGTGTGAAAGGAAACTGGCAATCAATTACAGGTTCAAATAATAAAATTAGAATAAGTGTGACCATTCCTATTGATGCCCAACAAACTAACAGGTTTCACATTTTGGGCCAAAAACCAACATCCCTTTACCATATACCAAGTAGAATTTTATGGATCAGAAAACAACAAGGATTAGATTATAAGATAGATTTATTCCATGAACTTCAGGTGATAAACCCACTTAAATTGAACTGACAAAAGAGTTTGGTGAATTCAGAAGCTTGAGTACCAGATCATGCAAAAACCATTTCTTCTTTATAGGGAGAAATCATATTGGTGGAACTCATCATGTGGAGAGATCCATAAAAGAGAATAAGTCAGTAAACTACATTCAAGCTTTATGGTTGAAAAAGGGATCTGAGCAGCAGATGTTACTTGGTAATCAGGAAGATAGTTGGAAGAGTAGAAGTAGCACATTTTTAAGGAAGGTGATCAGAATTTGGGTGACCACATCAGAAGAGAATGTCGCCACAATAAACTTAGTAAAGACCCAAGACTCCTCCTCCACCATAAAATAAATGCAAGATAAAAGAAAGACAAAACAAGAATTTTTAATAACTTCAACAGATGGAGAAATATCTGGAGAGAATTGGCCCCCAGGGCTTTGATCTAGTGGTTAGTGTAATGCTCGTGTAAGTTAGACACATCACACATGTCACAGGTTCGAACCTTGCCACAAATAAAAACTTGATATTTAAGTGGAGAATGATAAAAGAACAAACCCATTATTCACTGTGTTTCAAATTATGTATCATTGGTTTGAGCGTTTTCTTGATTATCAAAAAAATCGATCAGATTCTTATTTTGTAGAATGCCTTAGCAATTTGTACCCAAGGTGGCTTTCCGTCTAGCCAAAATCATTTCAGATCATATTTTTTTTTGGAATTAGTGAGTCCATGTCCACTGCCTTTGCAATTCAAAGCTGGTTGGCTTTGCGCCTCAGTAGACGCCTTTAGATTCATCATTTGTATAAATTAAACTATGACATTCTAGTTGAACTACTTGAATATCTATAACTGAAGTAGTTTACCAAATTACATCGGAAATATTCATAAATTTAAAATAATGCACCCAAAGGTGTAGCTTAGTTGTCAACTAAGTAAGTAAAAATCATGGTTAAAATAACAAAAATAGCTCAGTGATTTCTCCTCATCGGACTAAGAACATGGCCAAAATTATCCCCACTGCTGGTGGCAGGTAATGCGAACAATTAAGTAGTATATCACAAAATCAATTCTTTTGTACAAATAGCTCAGGTATACACAAATAAATTGAATTAAAAAAATAAAAATAAAAATCTAAACAGAAACTTCTGCTAAATTTGTTAAACTTGATATTACTATGTGAAGGGATAAATACATTTACAGAGAGAAATATGAAGACGTACCAGTTGGAGAGATGAAGCTTTGGGGAAAAGAAAGTAAGAGGAGGGCACTTGTGTTGAGATCGGATCTGATAATCTCTGAGCTGCTCAACCAGTTTAGACCTTGTTATCATGTTCCCAAACGATCGGAAAACCTGATTCTCCGATCTCAATCGAATTTTTGCCTTCAATTCCAATTGCAAATTCAGAAGCAACGAACTACACCTAGTTAATGGTGGATTCGCAATTGAAGAGACGATCCTCCGAATTAACTGCTACACTGTTCCAACGGAAAAGGAAGACGAAGAAGAAAATGCTAAACTGAGAGGGATACGTATGAGCCCAATGAGATGTTTATTCATAAAAAATTAAATAAGATGATTTTTAAATACAGTGTGCTATTTAAGAGAAACAAATTACAAAATGAAAAAAAAACTAAGTAGTATCTAATTACAAAATGAAATAACTATATATATTATCTTATTAATTACTCCAATAATTTTGTATCAGTTTTTAAGTCACACTATTCCTTCATATTTTAAGTGAGACAGTCAACATGTATATTTAATATTAAATATATGTATTTTTAATATCAAATATATCCTAAAATACATACATAGGAAGAGCAGCGAGTGAGATAGGAGAGAGACAAACAAGTGAGCGAGAAAACATATACTTCCTCCGTTTAAAAAAGAATGACATCCTTTTCTTTTTTAGTTTGTTTTAAAAAGAATGACCTCTTTCTTTTTCTTTTTTTTGGTAACATTTTAATTTCAGTTTTCCACATGACATACTTAAGGCCACAAGATTAAAGGGCAATTTTGTACATTTGACATAACTTTAATTTAGGATCATAAGATTCAAAAGTCTTTTTTATTTTCTTAAACTCCGTGCCAAGTCAAACTAGATCATTCTTTGTGAAACGGATGGAGTATCTTTTAATACTCCATCCGTCCATTTTTAATTGTCCTGATTTCTTTACTAGAGTCAAACTATAAAAAATTTGATTATCATTTTATGATGTATTTTTTCATCATTTTGATATGCAAAAGATACCAATTTATTGTATTTTTCGTATAGTTTTTGAATATCTACTTTTTTTCTTTAAAATATATGTAATCTAATTTAACTTTGAAAATTAATCAAATTGACTTTCGAAAAACGCAACATGACAATTAAAAATAGACGGGGAAAGTATTAGATAGAATATATGTATTTTTAATATCAGATACATTTTGAAATACAAATAAATAGAAAGAAAAGCGAGTGAGATAGAAGAAAGACGACAAAAAAAATCAATATATCTCAAATACATGTGAATCATATTTTAATACAATGTATTTACAAATTTAGAACGAATTACATCTGATTTGACCTGTATAAATCCATACGGCAAAATAAATATGATAGATAAAGATAATTTCAAAAACTAAGGTGGGGGCATAAGCCAGTGAAATGTATATTATTTGCTCATTAAATTAAGATACCATGATACATTCACATAAAATATGTTAAATGCAGCATCATGTTACTTTGTGCATTACTAATACACTACCTAGTTTAATAACGATATTAAATACTATCTAAATTACGAGAATTTATGTGTTATTAAACAAACTCATATAAGAAAAATTTATACATTTTAGGACACAAACTTTTAAATATGTATTTTGAGATCACTTTTTTGTTTGGAGAAAAAAGGGGTAGGCTGAGCAGGAGAAAGCAATTGGGAATTGAATCAACTGCCGAGGAGTCTGTTGAGCATATTCATTTTTGGGGAAGAGAAGAAGGAAGGAAGGAGATCTCTAATGGCGACGCCAAGAGCAGATAGAGAATTAGAGCTTCTCATACCAATGGGAGGCGTTGAGAATATTGATGCTAATCACTCCAAATCTTCTTCTCCTTCTCATTCCCCCAAAATTCCATCTTCTTCTAGGTCTCATCACTCTTCTGGCAAAGAGGTTTCTCTCTCTCTCTCTCTCAGTATCATTCATCAATGTGCCACGCCATTTTGTTACCATCATCTGATCCGATACATTTGTCATTATTTTTACTGTATCTTCTTCCTAATTGACGTTTTATCGGTTAACCTGAAGCTTAGACTAAATGTAACATGAATCCTGTATTTGCCTTGACGTACTTGTATCAAATGCGCGTTGATTATTCGTGAAAATTCTCCATAAAAAATTGCGCAAAATCACAGTGATTACTTATATACTGGATATCTACCCGTAAACCAGTCCAGGTAACATAGAGATTGAATTGTGATAGCGTGATGAATTGCAGCATGAATTGTTATCCTTCTATGCAGGCATTTAGCAAAGTTATTCGTAGCTGGACTTGGAAAAAGTTCATCAGCGGATGGTTAGTTTTCTATTGCTCAGAAATCTGTTCCTCCTGTTGTTATCATTATGCAGTGCTTTTTCTCTTTCGCTGAATGGTTTATTTGCATGAATGTTGTATAATTGTTTTGCAGTGTCATCTTATTTCCATAGCCATAACTTTTTACATCACCTGGTGGTTCATTCATTTTGTGGATGCCTTCTTTTCTCCGATCTATAATCACCTTGGAATCAATGTATTTGGTTAGTACCTACGATCTTTATGTACTTATCTATTTGACTGTACAAAAACTGATGAAGATTAAGATTGAGACTCATCTTAAAGATTAAGATGGTTTTAAGTGTTCAGTGATTGTGTGTGTGCGCCTCTCATTTTATGTATGCATACCGATACGTCCCTCCAATTTGATTGCCTCTATTCTATATTAGCATATTTAATTTGAGTATGTGGTTGCTCTTCTGAGAAATGCCTACATGAAATACTTCCAGTATCTGGTCCTTCTTTTGAGCATGAAAAGATTTATTGCTGTTGTTGAATGCGCATTTTATTTATGGTTAGTGTTCATATTGATTCACAGGCCTTGGATTTGTTACCTCCATGACTTTCATCTTCTTCGTTGGGGTGTTCATGTCTTCATGGTTAGGTGCATCTCTTCTTAGTTTAGGAGAGTGGTTCATAAAAAAAATGCCCCTCATGAGCTACATCTACTCTGCCTCCAAGCAAATTAGCTCAGCAATTTCACCAGGTATCCTACCAAATTTTGAAATTCTGTTTGAAAGTTCCAAATACTAAACAAAATGTAGCAATTGTTTCCAGATAAAACTTCACATGCCTTCAAAGAAGTGGCCATAATAAGGCATCCGCGGCTTGGTGAATATGCATTTGGCTTTATCACTTCAACTGTCATACTTCACAAGAATACAGGTGCAGAGGAACTCTGCTGTGTTTATGTGCCAACTAATCACCTCTACCTTGGAGATATATTTCTTGTGAATTCTAAAGACGTTATGAGGCCCAATCTCTCTGTTCGAGAGGGGATAGGTAAGAGTCTAAATTCAAGTTTTGACAAACTAACTTTGCAGTTTTTACCTTCATCTCTTTTAACAACGTTTAAATTTCAAACGATGTAGAAATTGTAATCTCCGGGGGCATGGCTGTACCAAAGGTACTAAACATACAGGAAGTGCAATCTATTTTATCTCCGAGAGTTGGAAAATTTGCAGTTCCACAAGTTTGATTACTCAACCATTTGAACAAGAAACCATGGAAAAGATATTGCTCAACGAGTAAACTGGACAAACAGACGTAGAAATGGGGTTAATAATTCAAGGATAGAGGCTCTTACAAGAATATATCCCCAATCTTTCTCTTCTGATCTTTGTGATTTTTTGGTACATTTATCTGATTTTTTGTAAAACAATATTAAACAAACAAGACTTTGTCAAATGAGCTCAAGTTAGAAATTGAGCTTAACTCATAAGTCATACCTATACAGATTGCAACAAGGAGGCTGCCTTTGATATATTTGTTTTCCTTTCTTCTCAACAACTTGCATATATTTTTTTTCCTTTCTTCTCAACAACTTGCATACATTTCTAAGTTTTATGCGCTGATACTAAATAATATTCATACAATCAGATTAATCAAAAGGTAAATGCATGTTGATAATGATAACATACAATTATAAGTAATAAAAGGTTAAAGTACACTAATTGTGTAAAAATTCATTCAATTTCCTTGTAGGTTATTCTTTATAAATTTATTTCAAATGAAGTAGAAGTTAAAATGCCGTCATTTTCACACAGATTTTGAGGGGTCCAAGATGTCAGGCCCTGTCGACAGTCTCTTAGCTACCTTTTATATCGTTCTATCATATAATAGACAAACACATCCGTTATCGTCCAGCGGTTAGGATATCTGGCTTTCACCCAGGAGACCCGGGTTCGATTCCCGGTAACGGAATCCTTTTTCTATGACGATTTTTTTTTGGTTTGCCCATATACTCTGTCCAACCTAAATCATATTGCCTCTTAATAGACTTGGTAGATGAATAGATAACAGTAACAATAAAAAATGAAAATATTTTTCTCTTGATAAACTAAACTGGAGAAAATTATACTCCCTAAGTGGACTTGGAATAATTTGGACAATGACTAATTATGGGTAAAATACGAAAAGAATAATAATTCTCTTGATAATCAAAAATGGAAAAGCAAAATTAGAGAATATTCAAAGCTTATAAAATACACTCTTAACTTCATTGTATGCAAGGCGCAAATTCAGGAGTTCCAAAATAGCTTACTCAGTGTAACGTTACATTAACTACTAGTCAATATCTCAAAACTTGTCAAAAGAAGATCTATTCTTCCCCCATTTTCACCCACTTCATTAGCACAGCTTCACAAAATTGCTGCTGTTACCAAAAGCATCATTCAATGCTTTAACAAGTTCACCCACGTAAGCAGCAGCCCAAATTTACAAAATTTTGCTGGGGTTACCCAAAACATAATAATTCAAGAATTAACTATTTGACTAAATAAGTTCTAAAACATGTTAACTGTCATCAGCTGTTGAGGGTAGAAAGCATTCCTCCAGTTGCAGTTGGAATAACTACTTCCCAACCAGGTCCTTTGAGAGGAAGGACGTTAACACATGATTCAGTGTCTCCATCTTCACCTGAAGGAGGACGGATAAGTAGATCACTACGGTCTAAAATCCTCTGCAGATCTTCGCCACTGACATCTGTCTGCACCAACTTGTCCTCCTCACTGTCTTGATCTCTTAAGACAGACAACAAATCCTCCTCCTGCAACATTGAAGATTAATTAATAAGCAAAATTCACCTATTATTTTCATCTACTACTCTTGTCGCATTGTTACTTGCATACAACAGAAAAGAAATGGGTTAAAAGACAACAAACTAGGTAAAACAGGAACATATTCGAACAAGTAATGAAAAAGTAAACAACCAAAAACTATCAGTCTCCAATAGTTGCTATACAAGGAAGTGTTTGAAAGATAGCAACTCACTGATTATATAGGGAAAATAAAATTTGCAAAATGGGATGAAAAAAATAGAATTTCCTAGAGGGAAACAAGCAGAAACCTCTGTAACATCCATGGAAGGTTTGCTCCTTTCCTGCTTAAATTGTCCTTTTCCAATAACCACATGCTCAAGCTTCAACTTGCTAAAAGCTCTTTTGAGGATTCGACCCTGAAACATATAAATTTTCTTTATTAGAATCAGCAATAAAGAGCTGCAAAACACACTTCCAGATATAGCCTGAATACCTCCACAGACAAAGCTGTTGAAAGTCTGTAAACATGAACAGGTTTGGTCTGACCAATTCTGTGACACCGATCCATTGCCTGCAGATCCATTTGAGGATTCTGAAAAGAAAAATGTGAACTAACTTATTAATAATCTAAAATGGCCATCAATTCATAAATGCTACAAACAAGGAAAACTAAAACAGCAGAAAAAGAAAATAAAAGAAAGGTGAATGCAAGGCAATAACTATTTTTCTTTAGATGAAGTAAGGGGTTGTTCGGTAGGGTGTATAAGATTAGTAATGAATAGGGAGTACTGGTAATGTTGGGATTAATTATGCTAAGATTATTTTTTATTGACTGTTTGGTTTGTTGTATTAATTGAATAGGGTATATTAGAATAGGAATAATATACTGAATAGGGAATGTTGTACTAATTGAATAGAGTGTATTAGAATAGGAATAGTACCCCATATTGTTAATGCCATGATTTACTATGTATAACTAATACATAGGTAGAAAACACTACCAAACAAGGATGTATCTGATAAGTGAAACTACTCTATAAGAAAAGAGAGGAACTAAAGCATACAAAATTACTGGTTCTTTAGGCTGGAAACTATGCAGTTCTCTTCAAGATGCACTCGAAGCCTACTTGTCAGAGAAAAAAAACACCTTACTTTCATCTTTGATATCACGGAATTCTTTATGCTAAAGTCAATTACAGCACTGTTTAATGGGTGAAACCATGCAAAAAAAATCATTAGACTAAGTGAATGGAAGCACAAGGGGTCTTTAAGAACATACCCAGTCACTGTCATACAAAATACAGGTATCAGCAGCAGTGAGATTGATACCAAGGCCACCAGCTCTTGTGCTAAGAAGAAATATCCTGAACTTGCTGCTAACATCATTGAACTCCTTGATCTGTTCCTCGAATAAGGAAATACAAACGGATCAACTACATAAAGAATTTTACAGATAACGAACAAGATCATGTGACCATTCCAATAGCACATGAACTACAATAAGAGCCAAAATATTTTAGAGAGAGTTCAAGTGAGAGGAACTTTAAACAATGCAACATTGAGAATAGTCATTAAGAAATTTGTTACATCAAAGCAAAACAAAGCAACATAGAACTACTTGATATCAATATATAACCAAGGAGATGGAAACTTTGCTCTGAAATGAAAAATGATAGGGAGACAGCAGATGAGATAAATTGGAAAGGAATAACTGACTTCAGCAGGAGAGTGAATCAGTTTTTTTAGAAAAACAGAGTGAAACAACTTAGAGCCCAAAAGAAAATACGTTATGAATAGAAATCATTAATCCCAGGCACTTTCTCTTGCCAATCATGAGAAAAGTACACAGGTTGATTGGTACACACCATCACGTTTCAACCAGACATTCCACACACAATCAGAGTTAGGCATACTAGAAGGTTATCAGCACACCAATGGTGATTGCCAGAGCCCAGATGTTGATAAAAACTCATGCAGACTATCCCATGGCCATAACTGCTCACCATTCTGTGAGCAAGAGAAGCTGGAATAATAAAACTATGAGACAATCTTAGGAATTACAGACATGCAATGTGTGCAGTACCAATTGTCTACGTCATCACTGGTTCAAACCTTAGCAGAATCAAAACAAAAACATACTGAATCTGCATCAAAATGTAAATACCAATTACCTGTCTTTTTCTTTCATCCAATTTCACACTGCCATCAATTCTACAAACATCGAATCCCCTTTCACTAAAATAATAGTCCATTAGGTCTAGTACTCTAGTCCACTGAGAGAATATCAAAACCTGTTGGCAGTAAATGAAATGAGTTTTAAATAGTTCGAGCAAAGTGGGAAGAAACCTTGAAGCACCAGACAGCTTATAAAACCTTGTGTTTGCGAGCAAAAAGCTTTGATAACAGCCGGTCCAGCAAGCGAAACTTGCCACATTGCTCAACTATTTGTTCCACAGGTGGATAAAAATCTGCCAAATAAAGAACATAATTATAGGTTATTACCAGCACAAGCACAGAATTATCAGTTCCACAAAATAATCATCACATACTAGAACCGTTGAAGATAGACTCCAAGAGGTCAGGATGGTTGCAATTCTTGCGAAGTTGAATCATCAAGTTATTAAGCTTTCCTTTAAATCCATTCCCTGCAAAATCAATCAGACAAGGCATTAGGACTTTGAACTCAACAGGGTCCAGGAATAACTAAAACCCTATGAAGGTACATTAAAACAAATTCGCTTCACAGGATAAAACTAACATAAAAGACACTCCAAATAAAACCTGGCGATGCCATAGTGTGGTAAAAGAAAGTCATTGTTTTATTACAAGAGAAAACATAGCAGAGATAAACCAATACAATTCCCTCAAAGTAAGATATAAGTTAAAATTTTACAATGATGCACTGGACACATTCTTTATAAAACCGAAAATCTAGAGAGAGAAACAACTCAATTATAACAGAGTCAGCCACATATTTGTGATTGCACTAATCCAGAGTACACATTCTCGATCAAACTGAAAACCTAGAAGTAATTAACCAATACACCTCCCTCAAAATCAGATATATTTAAGATTACACTAATTACCAGTGGACACATTCTCAATCAAATAGCCCTCCAGCGTCCTATTAATTAGGTGTTCCTGGAACTTTTTCTGGTAATCAGTCAGGGTGGCGTACAAAATTATCTCCTTCTTACGAGGAAGCATTTGCTCAACATCCACTTTCAGCCTCCGTAGAAGAAAAGGGCGTAATATTGCATGGAGTTTTGCCACCACCTGCAATTACCACATTATTAATTAGATGATTATTATTTTAAGATGGAAAAGAAATGGTTATAATACTGGAAAATAATCATACTTGTGCTCTCCTTCTTTCTTCCATCTCTTCTTTTTCAGATTCATTGCTGAACTTCCCCGACAGATCAAACCTGATATATAAACAGACCACATAATATGTTACACCAAGATTCTTCATGATTGCCATTCACTAAAGCTTATATATCAACAGAGTCGGGGGATGATCAAATCAGTGGCAGATCCTACATTTGATTCTCCTGCTACATGCAACTTCATACTGATAGACTAAGTAGATCATCATCCCTATGAACTCTGAAAAGAATCAGTGTAATTACTCCAATACAAGTGACTATACAATAATAGCACGTATTAGGAGTTTTAAGAGCAGACCACAATAGAAAGTCAATTAGGAGAATTGGGACACATTAAGCAATTAGACACCATAACAGACAGGATATCTGTTGAAGGACTGATAAATGGCCTAACCATCACTGATGTGACAAGTATTAACTCAAAAGCCCCAGATAGACAAACAAATCAATTTAAGGTGATGAAAAAGTGGCTGCTACTTTTGAAAAACATATTAACATATAAGATCAGCAGATAAATACAAATCTCAATTATATTGCAGTTATAAACATGTTTAAAATAGTCACAAGAAAGCACTTTGACCAAAATGGTCAGAATAATAAGCGGATTACCATGACTCAAATTCATCGTGGGATGAGAATATATCAGGTAAAATGAAGTTTAACAAGGACCACAACTCAGCTAAGTTATTCTGCAGAGGGGTTCCAGTTAATAGAAGCTTGTTTTCAATCGGCAACAGCTTCAATTCTTTGATCAGTTTGCATTTCGAGTTTTTTAGCCTATGTCCCTAAGAAAGAAGTAACAAAATATCAGAACAAAAAGTACAAAATGGGCTGCTTTCAAACGGAATGACTGTAGATAGAAAATGATACAAAATAATAATACTAGTTTAAAAGGCAAACTGTCAGTTGTGGGTACCTCATCCACCACAAGATATTTCCAACTGTAGTGCCTCAAAAATTTCCTTGCGTCACTCATTGCAATTTCATAAGACGTAATTACAATGGGAAAGTTGGGACCTGTGGTCCTAGGCATGTGCTTCATCCTTATCTCATCCCTCTGTTTCTTGTCACCATGATAGATGATTGCATTGATTGAGGGCACAAACCTTTCAATTGAAATAGGAAAAAAATATCATGCCATGTAGTTGCACGCAAATAACACAAGACAGTTTCAGCCCAAAAGGGAAGCAGTTTTACCAATACACAGAAAGAACATCAAGATAATCGCACAGGAATGGAGATGCTGATGTACCTTTCCATTTCATTCAACCAATTTGAAAGTGTAGACAGGGGAGCAATGACCAAATAGGGACCATCCAACCCATTCCCCTTCAAATGAGCAAGAAAAGCTATTGTTTGAATTGTCTTTCCAAGTCCCATTTGATCTGCTAGAATACCATTCAATCCATTTTGCCATAATGAAATCAACCACTTGACACCTTTCAGTTGATAAGACTTCAACTTCCCACCAGTCAGCAAGGGCACAAGTTCCGCCTGCTCTTTCTCAAATCTCTCTTCCTCCGTAAGGGTTGCATCTTCAATAGGAACATCTTCTTTAGATCTAGTAAGCATGGCAGCAACAGCTCTTTTGGCTTTGTTCTAAGCAATTTATTAAACCGTTTCAATGAAATGAAGGTAACAACAAAATTAGCCTTCCACAATTAAGAAAGGGAAATAACCTCCAAAAGAATTACAAATATATTTTTAGTTACGAGTATAGGGGCCACAGAAAACTAAAGACCTACTGGGTGAATGCAAATGTTGTTCAAAGCAAAACCATACTTTTTATACATTTTAGTAATTTGCATGAGACAAAAATGAAAGAAATTTTAAATACCATCCAAAAGAAAATTCAACCAGTCTAATGGCAGGATAAAATTATCCAACAAACTCTCAACTAGAGTTCTTTGTTTGATGACATATTCAAGATAAGACATGAGAAAAAGTGTACATTGTTGTAGCTTGTGGTTGCCTTCCGTTTTGCGCCACGGCCTTTCTTGTTTTCTTTAACGCTTTTCTCTTCATCTTCCTTCACGTTCTGCTCATACAAAGTGAAAAAATGAACTTGATAAGCAAAATAGCTTAAAACGTTTCCACATTAAACTTAAATTCTTCAAAATGTCAGGGAGATACCGTTGTTGTGATGTTATCCATCTTCTCCAGTAGAAACTCAGAGTACAGCTGTGTCTGGGTAAGAAGCTCATCCAGCTTCGTAAATTGAGTGTCATTCAAGATGGGCGCTTCCTTGAGATTATTCAGCTGTTCCTCTTCCTCCTTTGCCCGTGCTCTTATCAATATTTCTTCCTCCTTTGCCATGTTTTCAGGTATATGAGTGGCATCCCCATTTTCTGGGTCCAAACTTACTTCTTCCTCTAATTTGACAGCCAAGTCCTCTTTGCAGGTATCCTGCAAGACAGGCATAGACAATTAGATTCAGAAGAAAAATAACATTAAAATGTTTTTTGAGAACCTAAGGAGCTAGACTCTTGCAGGGAAAAGAAAACAAGAAAAAAAAAGTATCAGAATGACATCTCCCTCAAACCTAAAATCAGAAAAGAAAAAGCAGGACAAGAGTCTGAGCAAACTACTAGGACTAATTCTCCTTACACCAACTCTATGCTTTATGATTAATATGGACCTAGAATCAACCTCCAGAACATTTTCTTAGTTAGATGGGGTAATATGCCTCCATCTAAATTCATAATAAACAATAAGACTACAACTGCAATACAGGTGAGGAGATACCGAAGAAACTTAAATCCCCATCAGGGAAGTGTTCCTTGATTCAGTAAACCTCCACACAGAAATAACTGGTAAATGATACCAAAACTCAGCATATTAATCAAAAACATATACTGAAAGCAAGAAAAATAAGCAGCTATTGGTAAATGATACCAGAACTCAGCATGTGACTCAAAACCATAAACTGTGAGCAAGAAAAATAAGCAGCTACTGGTGAATGATACAAGAACTCAGCATGTGAATCAAAAACATAAACTGAAGACAAAAAAAATAAGCAGCTATATGCCTTGGAACCTCACGAAAGATTAAAAAAAAAAAAACATTATGACATTTTATACTGATGACTAGTAGAGTAACAATCACTTTAAACAAATTGATCTGACTTTGGAGTTCATACATGTCCTGCTTCACTAATCTTCCACTCTCCCCCCTCCTCGCTTCTCCGCATTAGGGTAAGTAAAATGTCTTGAAACCAAGTTATTATTTTTTATCTAGAAACCTCCTCCGATGCTAGCGACTTATTTTCAAGGATAAGGATTTGAGAATTCAAAGTCAATGCATTATACAGTAACCAACAAAACCTACAAACTATGAAGTAAACTTCCAGTTACAACACCTAGAACCTTAAATGAAAGTCAATAGGGACAACGGTAATAAGCAACAAAACACAAATAAACATTACAAAAATAAATAAGTAAATACGCAAAATAATAGAGCACTACCTCATCTTCGAGGACGGAAACAGGAGAGTCCGCAACTGTCCTGTCCTTCACTCCTTCATCGGCCACCATTTTTAGTCCAAACCCTAAGCTCCGATAAACAGCATTACACAATCAAAAACAGTCCAACAAAACAAGAATGTTGGCAACTCAAAGTAAAGCATCTGCCCTCTAGTATTTCCTCCGGTGAAAAAAAATCAGTACAAAAAGGGAATCGTATTTAAATCAAAAAAAAAATAAAAAAATCAAGAAAATGCTCAAAATCACCACAAAAAATGCAGAATGAAGCAATAGAGACATACTGAATCAGTTTCTTCAATGAACGGAAGAAAGTCGGAGCAACGGAGCCCGGAGGAGACCGTAAAGAATGGGCGGCACTGGAAAAGGTGCACTGTATATGCAGAATGCAATTGCAGCTAAAAGGTTAATAAATTTTCTTTCCTTTATTGCAATCG
Organism: Solanum stenotomum; assembly: GCF_019186545.1. Classification (NCBI taxonomy): domain Eukaryota; kingdom Viridiplantae; phylum Streptophyta; class Magnoliopsida; order Solanales; family Solanaceae; genus Solanum; species Solanum stenotomum. The sequence continues at coordinate 42,692,570 of NC_064293.1, forward strand.
AAATGGTCGTGCAAGAAGACCAAAAGGCGGGAAAACAATGTTACAAGATTACCCTAGAAAGTTGGAAATAATATCAAGAAAGCCATCGATGGAGTCGATTTGGATGACCGTTGCGCGCGTGTGTTATAGTGCTCCAGCATCGCTAAGCCCGATATATTGTCGCGTTATCCCGTAAAAAATTAATTATGGGTTGTCACATCCATAGTGGCCCAATTTAAATTTGAACTTTGCAGAGAAATAACTAAAGAGGAAACTTTGATCTGTCTCCCTGAGGCTGATTCTGCTGACCAGTATGGTAGAGGGATTTTTAAAAAGTCCAAACTCTGTAACACTAGTCAAGAGCCGATCAAATTCGAATTTGTTTATATTATTCGGGGATAGTTTGGCCGGTAAGATGAGATAGATAGATACTATAGTTTATGAGATTATTTTATTTCATCTTTTATATGAGATAATTTATTTCACTATTTATATTAAAAATAATGAGAGAAAATAATCTTAAAACGAAATGATATTCTTTATCAAATACAAAATAAAACAATCTTATGAAATATTCTAAAAAATTACTCCTTATATTTGTCCCACCAAATGATCATTCTTATTCCAAGAAGTTTGTTGCATTTTGTACAATGATTAAGTTTTTTTCAATTTTAATTTTTCAAATACATAATTGAGAAAAGAATTGATTGCCGCTCTAACTAATATATAATTATATAAAGTGGAACGAACAAAATTTAAATTTTATCTCAATATCCTATAGAGGTAGTTGTTTATGGTGACTAAAAATAGTGGTTGGGTCATGGAAGTTGATGATGGAGCCCGTGGAGGTTGGTGAAAGAATCAAAGCATCGACCAAAAATCTTAAGATGAGCGGAATAGCAAATGACCATTTAAATTCCTTTGAAAAACTTTACACAATCGGTGAGGGACATGTGTCGGTAACACCTCTCATACGTGTGACCAAGGGCGGTGCCACCTAATGGTTAGAACAGGGGCGGAGCTATAGTTGCTCCAGGGTGTTCAATTGAACACCCTTCATCGGAAAATTTTGTTATATATATAGGTCAAATCTTACTTTATATTGATATATTAAGTATTTTGAACACCCTCAAAAATAGTAATGAGCCGTAACTCAGTGGTAAAAGTGTGCCCAATCCATACACAATACCCAAGTTTGAATTTTTGCATCAACATTTTGTATATTTTATTTAATGTAGTCTGCTTTAAAATGGTTAAAACGGAATACTTTTCTGCGTATAGAGTAGTAACTTAGTGGCAATAGTATGCAAAACTTTGTTTGCCACTAAGGTTCATTCAAACCTTCTTCCATAGAAAATTCTATTATTTATACATTGTCTATATATAGTAGAAGATGTCAAATCCCTTTCGTCTAGTTTATGTATTTACTTCTTCATATTTTGAACCCGTCAGTAAAAATTTTGACTCCGCCACGACATGTGATCACTCGATTCTTAGATTTATACGTGGACTATTTATTTTAAGACGGTTTATTAAGAATTAATAAGTGATTATGAAAGAATATTCCATAGGTTGAAAATTGACTATGCAAAACATCCATGCCTTTATAGGATACCACAAAATAATGACTCCTAAATAAACTTTTGTTCTAAGTGAAAAGAAAATTCTTGTAGTCTATTTGTAGAGGGTATCAAAATAGTCGAAGTACAAGAAATTTAGTACTCGAATAAAATAGAGATGGATCCAAGTTATAATTTTGTTTTCTTCTTGAAAACAAATAGACACAATATAAATTGAAAATGTAACTTATTACAATGTGGAATTAAGTAGTCATATCCTTCCACAACTAGCCTTTGTTTTAAAGCCAAATTACATATCTAGGAATGGTAACAAAGGTTATCAAATCCCATATAATCTTGGTTCTCCAGCTTCTCAATCATATTTGCTATCCCCACACCACCTGCCAATTATCCAACATAACATATGGTTATTTTTAAGGCCAGAAAATAGAAAGAAGCAATTGGCAGGATGAAAACTGATATATACCTAAGCTGATTGCACTGGTAAATATTGTCATGGCCAGTATGAATATGATAATAGAGGCTCTTCCAAGCAGAGCAATTACTCTTCTTATGACGTGCTGACCAACTACTGCAGCAATTGTTGCTATAGAAACGAAATAAGTAGCTGCATTTTGAAATATAAACTGTCAAGATTAACTTTCTCGTAAGGTTGTTATAGTTGTTCATGTTTTGTCTATGTTGCGTACCGTATGGGACAGGGAAACGCTTCAATAGGTAATATTGCACAACTGACATAGAGGATGAAAATGTCATTGAAAAGGTTGATGTTGCACTTGCTACCTGCCATATTTGTTTCATCACTTTGTCAAAGAACAATGTGAGACTAATTAACATCGTTCGAGTACTTATTATGGGTAATTGTTATTGTATTACCTGACTGTCAATGTATAGAAGTTAAACACGATTGGTTTTACCTGAACAGAGTTGTTATATATGTACAAGAAAGAAGAAACAGAGAAGCAGATGAGATATATGGAGTATTAAAAGGCAAGATGTACCTGAGGAGGAATTCCAAGTTCTAGAAACAGTGGTCCAAGGATGAAGCCACCTCCGAGACCAAGCAATCCGCCAACAATACCAGCAACTATGCCACAACAACAGTAAAAGAAGAGTAAATGTGGCTTCCAATTTGTTATCTCCTTTCCTTTAGATGCAATCACCCTTGTCCCCTTGTACAGACATATTGCTTCATATAATGAAACCGAAACAGCAACAGGTACCTAATTAACACATATATGAAATCATCATCTTTCTTGCTCATTCTTAAAATTTGTAGCATATACTTAACTCCCAAACTAAATGGGAATTACCTGCAGTAAGTTTAAAATCCAGTACCCGATGGAGCATGTCACGGTGTAGGTCTGCAAGCAAATAAATGAATAACCATTGGTATAAAAATAAAAAAAGCAGCATATCATAGAATATGTGTTGGAGACTAGAAAGATTATTTACTTTTCTATTATGTACAAGTTTATCATAAGTAGTTGCTTACCTTGACAATTTGAATAGCAAGGAAAGCCACCCAAACAAACATTAGAAGTCCCAATTCTTTCCAGTAAACGTTGCGAAGCATGGGAACCTAATCAGGTTAAAATCGGATAATTAATTACATAGGAAAGTTGTTAAGGAAAATGGAATTAAATTTAGTCATCAAGATATCAACAGAGCATGTACTTACAGTGTCATCTACACTAGCTAATGGACCAGTAGGAAGTAGCTTGTATTCCCCTTCAGACTCTGCATTCATTTCAACTCATAATTTACTTATGTTTCTACTTGCTACTCTATTTGTTTTCATGCAATCGTGTACTCAAAGAAGCCAAAATTTTACCTGGCTTGTACTCTGACTCTAACTGCATCTTGGTTGCTTCCTGGGATTATATTGTAGCGTGATATCAAGTTCAAGTGAGTTCATGAAAAGAAACGGCACAACTTAGAATCATGAAGAAATGTAAAACTCACTTTTTTCATTATTGTTTCCTTCTTCCATGTCTCAATTCCCTTAAACAAAGCCTTTGTCGAGGTACCTACAACATATGTACTCCTTATAGTTAGCCTTTTGCAAAAGATGGAATAATCTTGTACATGGCAAGAATCCAAGAGAGTTAAATTTCTAAATTCTAACATTTCGTCACAGGTACTTAAACTACACTGATAATATAAAAAGTCATTCAGTACGACGATCAAATTGATTTGGGAATGGAATAGTTACCAACAAAAAGGATGATAAGGAGGACAGTAACCATCCAATCAGCAAAGATGACATTGAAAGCCACCCCAATGCTAATACCAAGCATTAGCATAGGTTGTAAGAGCAAAGCCAAATCATAGTCAATTATAGGCATGTCTAGTGTTGGATGCCTCAGCCTCATGTTGTAGTACACTGTTGATCCAGCTGCTCCCATTATCATGCCTTTAACAAAATCAATATAGTTTAGTACTGCTTCACAAATATATACTAAGTACATGTTAGTATGAAAAAAAGAAGTACTATATATATACATACATACATTTGGAAATAGCTGTAGATGATTTTGGGTCAAAGCCAATAATAAGAGTTAGCATTGGAACAAAAATTCCACCGCCGCCAACCCCTCCGACGCTTCCCAAAGCAGCACCAAAAAATCCCACAATGGACCCAACAATTACTCTCCATCCAAACTCCATCTCCTGTATGCTCCCAAAGAAAAAACATTATTTACTACTTGATATATATTACTAGCTCCCTCAGTCACAATTTATGTGATATTATTTGACTATGAAACAAGTCAGGAATATTTGTGTGTCGATAAATCATTCCATTAAAAATTAAATTATTTTTAACTATCAAAAGGTATCATGCCTTTTGGTATGTATAAATAAGAAATATTATCACATAAATTGAGACATATGAAGTATGTCTCAACACACTCATCACATGGACTTGATTCATTTTCATGAATTAAACAAGTGAAAATATTTTTGATTTTATATATATGTGGTAGTAAAATTTTGAACTTAGGAGGTCTGCCTGCTATTTTACCATATCTTATTTAAAAGCTAGACGGTCACATGATTCAACATGAACTTAAAAACAAAAAGCAAGTCTTGGATATATAGGTTCAAGTTTCATTGGCACTCAAATATCAAAGAATCAGGTTCACACATGAAAAAACTATCTAAAAAAACAACAAATTGAATATGCTCTCTAGACTTACCGGCCAGACGTGCTCATAAGAGGACTTTCCACTCCACAGAAAATGCACAAGCCTTACTGCAAAGCCATGTGGTCTCATCTCATTATTCTCCACATAACTAATGTTATAAGTAGCAGTTGGCTCTAATTTATCCTTCAAAGTAAGCCTTTCTGCATTAATCCCAACATCACTTATAATGAATAATCCCCAGCATAGTATCCATACTGCTGTTACGAAAAACGCCTTCATTCTCTTTTTTAATAAGAATTATATATAGAAGTAGCTTCCTCTGTTTCCTTTGAGATAATTAATTGGCTACTTCTATATATATTCCACTTTGAAGAACCTGAGGGGAATTAAAACAAACTTCAAGAATATTGTATGCTTGAATATCCCTTTATTGCCTACGTTTGTATATAATATGTAAAAGTTGAAATAGCTATGTGTCTGATATGGACATTTTACGTGTTTTGTACTGTTGAACAAAGATATCCTTTTAATTTATGTCATTTAAGAATTTATGTCATTTTTGTGCTAATAAAAGAGTTTGATCGAAAATAGTTACGTACTTCTCACTTTAGAAAACCAAAAAGATATTAATAGTGTAATTATATCTTTTCCAATTTCGTATATACATTTACTATCCTAAGAATAAGATGATATATAATTACTAATTGCTCATTTTCGCTTTGTATTACGAATTAAAATAATATAATTTTTACATAGAGATGCATGTAATTACTTGATGATACAGATATTCTTTACACCGTCAATATACAAAAACTTAAGTGATTCTTTCCGATCCTCTGATGAGGCTTAGTTCAGCTAGCCCTAGACAGATCACATCTCATTAGAAAGGCTCTTTTCTTTATAACTATCCCAAAATTTTAAAAATGACAAGTAAAAATGAGCTAGGGCGGAAAATGGAACCATCTAGGAGGACATAGAATTCGAAATTTCTCAACATAAAATTATATAGTAAATTTTCATACCGTTCACGTTCAAACTCAATAATGTTGTCAAACATAGAACTAGTGTTTGTTTCTTAATGTTAATTACTTACGTCTACACTAAACAACCATCGAAAAATTTGCAAAGTTTAGTAGTTTTGTCGTGTATATGCAAATTAAAGGGAGATAGGAAAGAAAGACCTTATTTATTTTTTTGCTTCTACTCCACAAATTAGGAATTAAAAAAATTAGAGGGAAGCAGTGTTGTTTGTCTTATTAATGTGAAATTTCCAGGAAACCCTCCAATTCATCATCTTACGCACGGATATAACCATGCATGTCTGACGATATATATGTATTTCAGAGCATGAAATTACACTTGACCATATTGGTATGAATATCATGATGATAACACGTACATCTGATTACTTAATATTTAGGACTACTAACTGTGAAATCAGGATTTTCACTAAGAAAGTTATTTGTAATTCGTTCTAAGTTTGGAGTTTCATATCTATTTTCTTGTTGGTTTAGGTTAGGGGTGTTCACGGGTTGGTTTGGATCGGTTATTGGTCAAAATCAAAACCAAATCAACTTAATCGGTTTTAAAATTATCAAAACTAAACCAAACCAAATATATTATACATTTATCGGTTTGGTGATTATCGGTTTGGTTTGGTTCAGTTATTCGGTTATTAACCATACACAAAAATAAAAGAAACAATTCATTTAAAATGTGAAAAAAGTGACAACAATCCATTCAAAATGAAAAATAGTTAGAATGACTTAAATTACTGAACTTTCGATCACTAAATTTACTATCAATAAAGCTTTAAAATTCACTATATTGGCCTAGAAGGAAGAGACAATAACATTTTCAGTCCCACAAAGAATTATCATAGACACTTACATACATGAAATCAATAAGATAAATGTTCATCTTGGGCATTTTTGCTTTCAATAAGTAAATTATAAAGAATTTTTAATGAAAATATGTATAAGATCTTTAAAATTGTTTATAAAAACAATATATTAAGTATGTATATTAATAAAATATATGTATATAATTCATCGGTTCGGTTCGGTTATTTTTTTGGTTTTTTTTTTTAATAAAACCATAACCAAACCAAATACTATCGGTTTTCAAAAATCTAAAACCAAACCAAACCCAAATAAAATCGGTTTTATTTTATCGGTTTGGTTTGGGTTTTGGTTTGGATCGGTTTTTATCCAAACCGTGAACACCCCTAGTTTAGGTTATCATGTATTAATAATATAATGATTAGTTATGAGAGAATCTATGCATTATTTTTTGTAGGAATTAGTTATGCAATTGCATGTTTTATCCGGCATAAAATATTAGTTTCCTCATTAACTTATACATATACTAATTATACATAGTACTCCCAAAACACTTTGGGTGTGTTTGGTATGAAGGAAAATGTTTTCCATGGAAAATGTTTTCCTAGAAAATATTTTCCTGGAAAACAAGTTGATTTTTGACTTATTTTCTCATGTTTGATTGGTGAGTAGAAAAGATTTTTAGTATTTGATTTATGAATGAATTTTTTTTTTTGAAAAATATCTTTTACTTTTACTAGAGTAGAAAATAATTTTTGAAATTGAAAATATTTTTTAAAAACAAACTTAAATTTT